>NW_025220584.1:0-117343 GCF_014905175.1 Aphidius gifuensis
TTGTAATTTTATTTTTATTAACAATTACAAAATAACAATAAACAATGTCAGTGTATGCATTTGAATTTAAATAATATTTTTTTATTTAAATCAGCTGTTGTTTTTAGGTTAGGAGATCCATCCTACATGTGTAATGTTTGATAATCTTTTTAATTAAATTTCACTTGTCAGAATTATTAAATTAAAAAATCAATATCTTTATTAAAATTTCATTAATTATTTATCAGAGCCAGTGTTATTTTTATTTAGACAGTGACCTCATTAATTTTGTATAATTCAAATTCGATAATTTTTTGATTGTCAAATTGAGTTATTATTTACAATTATAAATAACTAAGTAGAACGGATGTATTGAAATAGTTACATGACATAATTTTATATTTTTCCAGAAAAATGTTTAAACAAATATATCGGCCAATGATGCTGCAAAGTCGAAATGTAAGAAATTATTAATTATTTATTAAAATCAATATTGTTAATTTAAAAAATAATGGCATATTTAATTTTGTAATTTCACAGATTGCTCTTGCAAAAGAAAAAAAAATAAAACCAGAAATTATAATGGATAAAGAAACTGAAGAATTAATTAAAAAAGATGAATTAAAACCTCGTAAACATTCTGGAGTTGTTCATAGACCTTTAGTACAATTACCAGAATGGGTGACAAAAGCAATGCTTGTAGAATTAGAAGGTAATGCAATTAATCATAAAAATAATTTAAATAATTACTAGCTTTATTTCAATGCAATAAAATTATTATTTCTTGTAGATTATCAAGTAAATATAATAAAAGAAGAATCAAAAAAATTATATCAATATTTAAATGGTCGACATCCACCAACTGAACAAGAAGTAAAAGAATCAAAAATGCATGAAATTGTTAAATCATTGATGGAAGAAAGAAGATATGAAAATATGTTACTTGAAGACAATGAAAAAGCTGAAAAATCAATAAAAACAAGAGCTACAAAAAAGCTTAAAAGTGACATATATAATTGGGTACCAATGCAGTATGATAAACATAAAAGTTTATTGTATATGGTTGGAAGAGGAGCACAAGATTATGCAATACTTTATAAAATATTGAGTGAAATTAAATATCGTGATAAAGAATTTAAACCAAAGACATTATTTGATTTTGGATCTGGCATTGGTACAGTCTCTTGGTAATATTTTATTTGTACTTTTATTTATAAATTACAAAACAATGATCAACATTTCATTTGTTAATATTTATTCGTTTATTGTTGCAGGGCTGCAAATGAATTGTGGAATAGATCATTAAAAGAATATATTTGTGTTGATATATCCACTGAAATATCAGACTTGGCTTGTTCACTTGCAAGTCGTTCAGAGCCTAAAATTAAAAATATATTTCATCGTCAGTATCTTCCTGTAGCAAATGTGGTCAGTAATATTTTAATAATTTTATTTATTAAATCTTTGTAAATTATTTATATTAATTTGTATTTATATTTAGCCAACTTCTGATATTGTTGTGAGTGCATTTACATCAATGGAATTACCAGACAGAAGAACGAGAATTGATACACTATTAAAATTATGGAGTAGAACTGAAAAATACTTGGTTATTGTTGAGCAAGGAACAACATCTGGTTTTTCAGTTAGTAAAATTTTTTAATAAATAATTCAATGAAAACTTTTTAAATCAAAATAAATATTTAATTTTTTAAATTTTTATTTTAAGCTGATCAATGAAGCTAGAGATTTTTTTATTCATCTCTGGGACAACGTTAAAGACAATGGCAGTCCAGGATATTTTTTTTCACCAGTAAGTTTAATTATTAAATATTCCATTAAAAAGCTTTTATTACTTTAAATGAAAATTTTAATATTTAATTAACAAAAAATTTAATATTTATAAATACATTTATATTTAGTGTCCACATGAATTCAGCTGTCCTCGTTTAAAAGTTGATAATACACCTTGTAATTTTGATGCTCATTATTTTAAAATATCATTGGGAAGAACATTGGAACCAAAACATGAACGTTATTCTTATCTGGTCATTCGAAAAGGTGATAAACGTGATGAAAAAGAAATGTGGCCAAGATTAGTTAGACCAGTTGTTGTTCGTTCAAGACATTCAATTTGTCGTTTATGTAATACTGATGGAAAATTGCAAGAAATTATATTTTCAGCTGGAAAACATGAAAGGTAATATTATCTTAAATTTTCATCTATTATCATTGTTTAATTTTTAATTAATTTTATTATTAATTTTTAATTATTATTATTTTTTTAGACCAGTATTTTATACTGCACGATCTAGCAGATGGGGTGATCGTCTACCAATGGTAATAAAAAATCCAGAAAAATAATTAACCAGCTAATTTTTCTATGCTGCTAATGTTTTTTATTTTTTTTTTATCTTATTCATCTTATGATAGATTATTCAAATTAATTTGTAAATAGTAGATTTAATAAATTTAAAAAATGATAAAAACAAAATTCAATTGTCATTAATATTTATTTAAACATACACATAATTTTTTTTTACAAGGGTAAAAAGTGAAAATCCATGTTTTGTATACACTCAAATCAACTTCTTCTCCCTCCAGTAATATTACTGCACTTGTTCTCAACATTTTCCCAGAAGATTTAAAAGCAGCTTGCATTCGAATTTATTGCACAGTTTCACCTACATCATATACAACATTATTGCTGCATATTCCAGGTATTTCATTAATTAATTTATACATTAATAATAAATTTTAAGCTCTACTAAAAATATATTTAGTTAATAATTTAATCATTTTTATTTTCTAAAGAAAAAATAGAATTGTTGTTTAAAAAATTTATAAATCCAGTGATATTTCTTCTTTGATTTTAAACTAATCCAATAAATGCTAAGCCAGAAGTGAATTAAATACGTTTAATTGTTTGATATTATTAATTGAATTGGTTTCTTTTAAACTAGCCTTTTGTAAATTTTAAAATTAGTTATTTAAGTTTTAAATAACATTTCATTTATATCATGTGATTCTAGAAAGAAATTTTGAATAATCCAGTGTTATATAATAAATTGTTGAATATAATAGAGGACAAAGTACTTTTACAAGTAACTGGTTGGAGTTGCAGTTGTTACCGAAATCAACTTTCTCTCTAAGATCATTTAATTTTACTTTCTTTCGTTAACTTGCAAAAATCAAGTTGTTATTACCGGTGTTGCACGAATCACTTGAGAAGACATGTCTATATATTGCAATAAAATACAGCATGATTTAATTAGACACATGCATTTCTCTTATAAACACTTGATTATTGAATTACATGACTTGTTGATAAAAGAAAAATTTAACGTAACAGTTAATTGCATAATGCATTTATGACAACAAAAAAATAATTTAAAAACAAATTAATATAATTTTTTTATTTTTTATTTAGAATGTTAACGATTATTGTGCTTGTTATTATCCTGATGATGTTGTTGCTGTATCTTGGATCACGAAAACCAAAAGGCTATCCTCCAGGTATTTAAAAAAAAAATAAATGAAATAATCGTCAATTTATTCATATATAATTATTTTTAGGACCAAAGTGGCTACCAATATTAGGATCAGCACTTGAAGTTGCTAAAATTCGTAAAAAAACTGGATTTTTGCATGCAACATGTACACTACTGAGCGAAAAATATGGACCAATTGTTGGATTAAAAATAGGCAAAGATAGAATAGTCATATTAAATAATTATGAAAGTATGAAATCAATGTTGATGAATGAAGACTGTGATGGTCGACCAATTGGACCAGTTTATGAAGCAAGAACTTGGGGAAAAAGACGTGGTGTTTTAGTAACTGATGGTTCACTTTGGATTGAACAACGTAAATTTCTTTTACGTCATTTGCGTAATTTTGGATTTGGAAAAAATGATATGGCCACAATGATTGAAGAAGAAGCAATGTATTTAGTTAATAATTTAATTACACAATTGGAGTCTAATATATTGATCAATAATAAATATAATGATATAAATAAATATAAAAATAATATTAAAAATGATGGAATTATATATCAATTAACAAGCCAAGAATATAAAAAAAATTCATCTGATAATTGGCATCAAGAGTCAATTGATAATTTAATACGTAAAAATTTACCAAAAACAATTAAAATTGAAGATATGTATATGAAAGCTGAGGATTATGCTGAAGTTAGAAAATTAACTCAAAAAAAAGAAATGATTGTACAAATGGATGAAGTTTTTGGAGTTTCAATTCTTAATACACTCTGGAGAATGATGGCTGGTAAAAGGTTAAATTAAATATATTTTTAAACTGTTAAATTTATATTTCTATAACAATATAAATAATAATAATTAATTTTAGATTTAATCAAGATGACAAACAATTAATTCATCTTCAAAAAATTTTAACAACTCTGTTAAAAGAATTGGATATGATTGGATGTCCCTTTGGACATTTTCCAATTCTCAAATATATTGCTCCAAAAGCATCTGGTTATACAAAATTCATGGAAACACATCAGCAATTATGGGCTTTTTTAAACGTTAGTATTAACTTAAAGGAAAAAAAAAAAAAAATCTTGAATGATTAAATAATTAATTGCTAATTGAATTTTGTATTTTTAGGAAGAATTATTGGATCACAAAAAAACATTTGATTCAGATATTCCAAAAGATCTCATGGATGCATATTTAAAAATTTTACAAACTGAATCATCTGGTGAAACATTTTCTGGTAGAAATAATCTCATGAATAAATTATAGAATATTGAATGAATAATTTATCAATTGAATTATTAATATTTTTTGATTAACACAATTATTTTATTTTCAGAATTACAATTATTGGCAATTTGTGTTGATTTATTCATGGCAGGAACTGAAACCACGACAAAAGCATTGAATTTTTGTTTTTTATATTTGGTACTATATCCAGATGTTCAGAAAAAAGCTCAAGATGAAATTGATCGAGTGATTGGACGAGATCGTTTGCCATTTTTGTCTGATCGACCTAGGTATGTATTTTCTTGATAAAAAAAATTAATTATTATTTAATTTCCAATGACAATTGTTTGTTTTCTTTTTTGCAGAATGACCTATGTCAATGCCATCAGTCTGGAAGCTGTAAGAATGTTTATGGGAAGAACTATGAATATTCCACATCGAGCACTCAAAGATACCTGGATAATGGGACATCGAATACCAAAAGTATTTAATTTTATTAATAAAAAAATTAGTAAATTATAAGGTTGTAATTTTAATTAAATATTTATATTTTTTTTTCGTTGTAGGATACAATGATTGTAGCAAATTTCAATAGAGTTTTAATGAATGACTCTTGGGGTGATCCTGAAGTATTTCGTCCTGAAAGATTCATCGATGAAAAAGGAAATATTTCAGTTCCTGATCAGTACATGCCATTCAGCATTGGTAAGATAACAGATGTTTAAATTTAGTAATAGCTTGCAGATAAATATAATAGTATATTTTTGTTTTTCTAGGCAAACATCATTGCATGGGTGAAGTATTGGCAAAAAGCAATATCTTTTTATTTACAGCAGCTCTTTTACAGACGTTTACATTTTCTCCAGTTCCTGGCGAGGAACCAACAACAAAATTTCATGATGGTGTCACAGCAAGTCCATTACCATTTCGCGTTTTGATAACCAAAAGATATTGAGACAATAAAAAAAATAAAATATATCAAAGTTTAATTAATTTACAGTGTGCAACTTGACATAATAAAAAAAAAATAAAAAAGGGAAAACCCTTGAGGCGCCCAACGTCTAGTCAGAAAGGCCATTCTGAATTTCATTGACCCAATCTATAATTAAAATCTTGCTCTGGCAGACACATTTTTCAGATTGTATCATTGAACAATTTTAAAATATTTTTTATATGCAACAAAACAGATACTCTTTTAATTTTTTTGTATACAATAATTTTTATTATTTACTGTAACTAATATTAATATTCATATTAATCATAATTAAAAAATTCAAAATAAAATATCCACAAATATTTACAGACAAATAAACACAACACATATAATTATTATTTTAATATTACATTCTTCGTTGTTGTATAATAATTGTTACATAAGTATTTTTTTTTTTTTCTTTATATTTTAGAATTTACTTTCATTCTAAACTTATCACCACGACATATTAAATAATTTAATACCAATAAATACACCATTTTAATTTTTTTATCACTTGTTAAATTAATATTATTATTTCTTTGTAAATAAAAAGTACGTCATTTGTATTGCTCCATTTTATATTCTTTAAAAAAATTTTAAAAAAAGAAAAATAATAAATTTTTTGTTCATTCGTTAATCACAATGACCATATGTAATTTCGGGTCATTTTTATTTTGGTCATTAAATAACCCGAAATATAAAAATAAATATCACCAATTTGTTAATTATAAATGACTAAATGTTTTTGTTCATTTCCAATAGTTTTTTGTGAATATTAATTATTTTTTCGAGATTCAGAAACTGAGAGAAATTGTTTCAGTCAAAAGCTTTTTTTATTTATAAATACTTTCAATAGAACATTAAAAATAAAGACGAAAATAACAACAGTATGTTAATAAGTAATTCTGAATTAAGTACACCGGATATTTAAAAATAATAATATCATTCATTGAGAATTACAATACTGATGAAAATTCATGACACGTGAATTTTAAAATAAACAACAATTTAAACACTTAATAAATAATTATTAGTTTTGTAATTATATAACTAGACTATGAAACATAAATATTTAATCTTTAACAAAGTATAAAATGAAAATTATTTAAAATTTCATTGAAAATAGAGTAGTTTTGTTTTTTATAAATTATTTCATTCAGTATCTATTTTTTTTTGTTTGTATTATGATTTGTCAGCAGTTTTTTTTTCGTTTTCATATATAAATATAATTGTTAAAGCTCGAAAAATATTTATATGTATTTAAAATATACATATATGAGAAAAAATAATATCAGTAAAATAGAGTAAACTCACGACAAAGCGAATATAATGTAGAGAGATTTTAATAGTATTAATTAGAGCCTGTTACCACGTATTGGAAGAAAATTTATATCAATTCAAAAATTATTTTTACCTGTAGTATTTCTTGGCAGGTATTTTAATACCTTTTAATTTTAATTATGGCTGTCAATGTAAATGATTGCACTGTTTTTTTTATAAATATATTTCTTAAATTATATATAATTTATTTATTTCAATTCCCGAATAACTAGTGCACTTGGTAGCGATAGAACTTTCCTCCACTTTTATTTGTACGTCAACTGCTTTCATCTGGTACAATGTGTATCTTAAAAAAAAATGATTTATTGTAAAAAAAGGAATTATTTTTTCATATGAAAATTTTACCTCCGATAGAATTGCCCAATTGTCACTTTCACCATGCACTGATAATCTAATAACAGCAACTTTACCATATTTTTTATCAACTGTACCTTGAGCAACTCCAAGACTGTCAAATTTTCCTAAAATAAAAATTGAATTATATTTTTTTTCGCCTAAAAATAATCTATTAATATCAATTTAAAAAATAAATATATTACCAATAATAATATAACCATCCTCAGTAACATCATTTCTATTTCTATCTATTGATTTCGAATTAACAAGTAGAATTTCAACAGTTGTATTATAAAATTGATCCAACGGATGCTCTAGATTACCACTTCTAAATAAATATCTATAAAAAAATAAATTATTCATATTTTAAATAATAAATTAATTAATTAGAAAATTATTATATTGTAAATCATACTTTTTTATAAAAATAGGATGTACAAATTTAAATTTTAAATAATCTCCAGGTTGTGGTAATAAACCCCAGAAAAATGATTCACCCTTGTAGGCCTTGCGAAGTGTATATTGTTTATAAGATGTTATTTGAGTTTCCACAGATGCATCAGGATTATTATGAGCATAATATAATGTTATTTTACCAAATTGTTTATCCTTGAATAATAAAATAAATATTTCATTTTTTAAATGGTAATAATAATAATTATCATTATTAATTTTTTACCTTCAACTTTTGTACTTTTCCTTTGAGTGATGAGTGTGTACCAATGTGTTGAAATAGGGATGGTTTATAGTGTAACCACAATTCAGCCTTGGCAATTTTGCAATGTTTCTGTAAATTATAAAAAAAATTCATTACTATTCATTCAACAAATCTTGGTAGGAAAAAAATAGCTAAAAAACTTACACTGTCTTTATCAAGACTGCAAACTTTAGTTGACACCAAATGATCTAATAGCCAATCAACTGGTTTATCATTATAAAACATTAAAAAAAATTGTACAAGCCATGGTAACTCAACACATTTAAATAATTTACCAATAAAACCCAATTGACAAAAATCAAGAACAAACCAATTTTCTTTCATACTTATTTTTTGTAATGCATATGTTTTCATAGTTGTTATAAAATTTTTTTTAGCTAATATATCATCTTCTAGCTGTATGTAAAATGTACCTTTTGTTTGTGCATATGACATTAAAAATGCAAAATCTAAATTTTGTTTTGATCTCCATAATACACGTTGATGATCATCACCAAGTGTATCACGTAATTTTGTTAAATTTGGATAATAATTTGATGATGGTGATATAACTTCAATAAGACCATTATCTGTTTCAACTGGAAATTGTACTTCAATTTGTTTAGCAATATATGTTACATAATCAATATCAATTTCAGCAACCATAACAATGATTATTGTATCAGCAGCTTCAGCTGGTGTCATACGATCTAATAAATTTTTTAATGTTGACATTAAATAATTTTGTACATCTCTTTTAACTGTTGGTACACCAAGTACCATACTAACGCCACAACGACTTTTACTTTGTAAAAATGCTGGTCTAAGACTATTATGATCATTTAATATATGAGGTAAAAAATTATATATTGATGGTAATTTAATGCTTGTTATATTTGTTGTTGTATTTGGCATTAAAAATTGTAAATCTGGAATGTTATGGCTATTTTCAGTTAGTGATAATAATTGATGTGATAATATATTTATTTCTTCTTGTATATTTATATATTTTGATTGTAAATGTTCAAGTTTAACTTGTAATTCAGCAATACCATTTTGTAATATTGTCTCTTCTGACATATCTGGTGTTGATACTAAATTTAGTATTGCACATGGCACTAAAACAACCATCAATATTATTATACATTTTTTTCTTGTTGATGTCACAGCAATGGTGTTTGTCATTATCATTTTTTTTGACTATTTTTTTTCTCTTCTTTTTTTTTTTCATTGCCCTACATGACACATCATAGTTGTATGTTATTTATTTTTTTTATTTTCTTCTATTTTTGTTGTCCTTCAAAAGGTCTTTTAAAAGTTACGTAAAACATTGTAAATAAATCACACTCCATTATCACTTTTGTAAAATATATATTTACAAACTGAAAATAAATATATTTTTATTACATTTTTTTTAATATTTGAAATAGTAGAAATTATTTATATAAATAATAAGAAAATTAAGTTATGAAAAAAACTGGTTAAAGTACTTGGGTTTTATTTAATTAGACAATGTATTACATTTTTATATTTATTATTTAAATTCGATTTTTAGCACATACCTCGACATTATTACAGTGTAAATAATATGTTATTAATGACACTTGATGCTTGCTGATCGATAAAAATAATATTCTATTTTTGACAGCTAATGGAAAATTGTTAGTTTTTACATTTTGTTATTTTTATTATTCACTATGATAGATTTGTTTTTTATATCTCTTGTATGGTATTTTATATTTTTATTAGTTGCTTTGAGATAAAAACAAAAATATACATCACTATAATGTAACAGATGTGTGTGCATTGGTGAGATAACGGAACTAGAGAAAAAAATAAATAAATAAAAGTAATGCGAACACTGTAGTAGTTGTTGGGGAGGGTAAACATTCGGTAAAAAAGAATTCTACTTTAGATAAATAATAGAAAAAATAAATAAATAAATTTATTATAAACAAATAGAGTATTTGTAAGGGTGAAAAAAATTAATGTGAATGCTTTTTGAAAGCTGTAATTGATTTTCGAAACCTGTAATTAATTTTCGAAATTTGTGAATGATTTTCGAAACGCATTCATCGAAATTCATCGATAGAAATTTTTCGAAAAATTGCCAAAATCTATTAGAAATACAGAAAAATTATTTAAGAGTGTAAATTACTCTGTTTTATTATATAAATATAATTATTAGTCAATCAATTATGGTCCTGAAAAATATTCCTGACAGCAAGTACTAGAACCTGCACAATACTTTATTAATCAAGTTTTTTTTTTTTACAAATTAAAACATAAATATATAAAAATAATTTAAATATGATACAATTATATTTTTTTCTTTTTTTTTTTTTTACACTTCTTTGCACTGATGTCATAATCAAATTATTTTTCATCAACTAATTTATTTTTTTAGCCAATTCATTGTTTTCGATGACAGTGTCTCTGAAAATAATAATTGTTTAATAATTAGAATATATTAAAATATATTTTTTTAATCATCAAATAAATTATTATCTATTTACTTTTTTATTGTAGTTTTTTTATGTTTTTGTTTCATGATAAATCGCTTTTCCAGCCTCCTAAAAGGACCCTCTATCGTCAACGATAAAAGAAGCGAAATTGAAAATGTTACAATTAAATCTGTCAGAGTTTCAAATATCTATAATAAAATTAAATAAATATTTATTATAAATTTTTTCTTATTTAAATGTAGTTTATAAATAATTAATAGCTTACTCCGGTATGAAACGAGAATGTTCTTGTCTGCCTTGTAAAACCAAGGTCATATATTTGAAGAATATTGTGAATTAAATAGGCCCCATAGCCAAGCCTAGCTAGAGGCTGAACCCAGCGTGGCTTTAATATAGCATGATATGTCTCTGTTAAAAAATTACAAATTAAATCATCACAAATAAAAATATATTATTGCTCAATTCAACTGACTGATATATTCTTTTTTTTCTTAAATAACAAAATAAAATTAAACTATTAGTCATATTACCCAATCCATCACCGATTGTAAGCAAAACAATAATTGCAATGATGGACATTGCAAAAGCAGGTCTACTTAAACTCGAGTACAATGCAGATTCCAGTGGTGTTGCAATGTAATTTGGATCATACCATTTCCATGCCATACTTTGAGTTGCTGTACTTAAAACAAGTCCAAAAAGAATGATCAATGTTCTTGACCATACCTGATAATATAAATTAAACAATTAGTAATTGAAAGCATTTAATTGTTAATTTAAATAAATCACAATTACTTTAGCTAGTCTCCAAGGTGATAAACTATGATCATAAATTATTGCTCCAGCAACAACACCCACAAAATATGAAGGTATACGTTCATGAGTTTTAACATAATGCTCAACGAAATATTTAATTTCTCTGATGTCTCTGAGGCTTAAAAAAAAAAAAAACAAACACAAACAAACAAACAAAAAAACAATAGTTATATTATTGTTAATAATTTAAATTAAAAAGAAAAAGAAAATAATTATTAATTAGAATAAGACTTACTAAGGTAGACCCAACCAAAGTGGTGGAACATTTTGATAATATGTAACATAAAATGGTACAGTACAACCAATAATTATAATTGAAATTAGAAATGGATATCCAATTTTACGTGGCATTTTCCAAAATAAATAAACAGCAACAAGTGCCATGATATATAGATGATAATCAACAGCAAGATACCATGTTTGAAACATGCACTGTAAGCACAACATTTAAAATATCATCAACAATAATAATAGTAATAAAAAAAAAAAAAACATATATTAATAATTTTGAAATATCAAAAAAACAATTTAGTAAACAAAATGTTATCTTTCTTACGAATCTTTCGACATTGACATAGTTATTAATATAGAGCATATTTGTCCACCAATTATCTGAACAAGTTGTGCTTTCCAGAAGAACCTTGGAGTGCCAGTAAGGTCCATTGCCCAAGTGAGGTAAAATTAAACTTATAAACATTATAACTAGAAGATAAAGAGGTGTCAGCCTGTTGATAAATAATTATGTTTTTTTTAAAAATTCAAATTAAATTTTCATAGGTAATATATTACATAATAATATTTACATTTTTTATTATTTATTTAATTTGACTCACCTCAAATAACGAATAAATATAGCTGCCATAAAATTAAGTTTTTTAGTTTTATCTAATTCAGTAAGTAGAAAATATGCTACTAATAATCCACCAATTGCAAAAAAAACTTCAATTATTATTGGCCCATTATACATGACAATAAGCCAACGCCATTTGTAAGTCTTGAATTTCATGAAAAAAAATAAATAAATTATTAATTAACTATCAATAAAATATTAATTGAAAAAACTTACTTCCTCGAGGTATCGACTATTGGTGACAGGCAATTTATAAAATTCCATCATTCGATGTCCAAATATTGCCATACACATAAATAAAAATCTAATAAAATGAATACTATCAAGTCCTGGATGAGTATATGTTATATCAGTGATACTTTTAAAATTTCTTTTAACTGAAAAACAACAAAGTACATCACCAATAATTGAAACATCATTATCATCATTAACATCAGCATCATTTTTTTTCGATTGTTCATTGTAGATTTTATTTTTTGATACATCATACCACGTTCCCAATCCAGTAAATAAAAAAAGTCCCAATATTACATAACTGAAAAAAAAAAATATTATTAGTTTTTTTATATTTTTCAAATGAATACCTATATATATATTTTTTTTTTATTTTTTGAATATTTATTATTATTCTTTTTAAGAGTTTATTCAACTTAAAATATATCCACGTATTTTGTTTTTTTTTTTTGTTTATAAATTAAAGATAAGAAATAAGCTAAATTTAATGTGATGTAAGAATTATAAACCTTGATGATGAAGAATAATAATAAATTTATAAAGAAAAAAAATATATTTAAGTTGTTTTTTTTTAAATAATTACCAGTAGACCTTGGCAGCATTTGAGAATTCAGGCTCATCTCCTTGTGTTTGACACGTGTTAGCACGAATTCCAGTTGTAACTAATATTTGTTTATCCTTGCCAATTATTTCCAATGGTTTTGATAATGCTTGTTTAATGTCATCAGCACTGCAAGTTGCTGGTACACAAAGTGCCATTTCCATTTTTTTTCTATTTGCACGACGAAAATCTCCTTTTTCCTGTTAATAATATTATCATTTAAATAATAATTTTTTTTTAAAGCAAATAAATCACCATGCATATATTATATATTTTTACAAAATCATCCTATTATTAATTTTATATGTATATATATTTTTTTTCATGTATAAATTTGACATAATTTGATTGATGTTTATTGTGTAATTTATTTCATTCAAATGGGACCAGGGCCTGGTCGTTGACCTTCAAAAAAATTATTATTTTGGGGATTGTAAAGGGAACCTTGATGAGAAAAGTTACATAATATCTATATAATACTAAACAGGTTACATGCGATCACTGACCTGAATTGCTTCCCATACTGACCCATTTGGATCAAAATCAAGTGTGTGAGGACCATGTTTATTAATTGGTATTTTATATTGTTGATATTCAATTTTAACCAAACAATAATTACCACTTATTTCTTCATACTCATTATTATCATCATATGATGGTATTTTAACTTTTAAATTATAACATTCATCGAAATTACCCAAATGACCAACATGTCCATCAATTATACCATCTGGATATTTTGCTGAAGAATCATACACTGTAAATACACATAAATAAATATAGATATATATTATTTTTTAAATAAATAATATTTAAATAATACTTTTATTCTAATTGTTTACCATTATGAATAATTGAATAAATATATTTCAAAGTATTAATTGACTTTGAATCAAGCCGACAAAATGGAATGTTTTAAATGACAAGAGGCTAAGTCAATGTCAAGAGAAGTTAAAAAAAAAATTTTCCTTTTTATTTTTCTACTATTATTTATTTATCATTTAAATTATTATTCATTTTTTTTATTTTCTTATTAATTAAAAATAAAAAATACGATAGATATACAAATGTATAAATTTTTTTTTAATTATAAATTATTACCCGAGATAAAGATTTTTTTTTTTTTTTAATTTTGTATCAGATTGAGTTATTTGATAATTGATATACGAGAAAAATAAAAATAAATATATACAGAAGTATTCAAATAATAAAACAAGTTAAATATTTTACTGAGAAAAAAATGTCATAGATATGATGAAAAAAAAAAAAATTGTACAGCGTACATTAGGTCAAAGAGCATTATGCTAATGAAAAAAAGTTATAACTTGTTTCATCAAATTTATTACTTTTTTTTTTTTTTCTATGATTATTTTAAATAATAGATGAAGATCACAGAGGTACAATATCATTAAATTTTGACGTCGATAAATTATATTTAGCTTTTTTATGTTGATCAAGATCACAAAGATGTCAACAAATATTTTTCCGATCATCATAAACATAAATATATAAAAAAAATTCCATTAAAATACATAAATAATGATTTAATTAAAATTAAAATAGATAAGTCATGATTTAATTAAAATTGAAAAGATAAATAATATTTAATTTTTTTATAAAATTAAAATAGATAAATAATGATTTAATTACTTAATAAAAATATAATAATACTCACTTTTAGCTGCCCAAAGTGTTCCATTTCGTAGCTCTTGAAGATAACGTTGTGCTTGTCTTTTACAATGACCATTTGGTAGAGTTGGTGATGTTGCAAATAAAACTGGTAATATTGGTATATTTAAAAACCATGGAATATCAAAATTTGTTTGTTTAATTTGTTCACCAAAATTGAAATTAATATTATTTAAATCATTGTTAAATTTTTTTTGTTGTAATTTCGTTATCCATGGATTTTCACAATCGGTCCAATTTTTATTACAAATATCATGTGCACTTGTATTATAATTTATATTAAATAATATTGTTAATAATAATATATAAATTATATTAAAACCGTTAAAAATCATAATAGAAAATTGTTTTTTAAATATCTGTATATTGGCAAAAAGAAAAAGTACACAAGAGTACCAACATATATATATTTGAGGAGCTATTCAGTCGTTAGTTTCCTCATTCGAACTGAGGCCAAGTTTGGATTTCGACTGACTTAAGTAGACAACTTGTATTGTGACACGTGGTGCAGCCGCAGAAAATAATAAAATTTAATTCTATAAAAAATATAAAATTAAAATAAACAAACAAGTTAATAAATAATCATTAGTTATTGGTCTAGTAATATCTTTTTTTTTTTTTCCTTTTTTTTTAGACGAATAGTTTAATGATAAATATTAAATATTTTACAAACCATATGCAAATTTTATTAATTTACTATTTAAAAATAATAAATTAATATTAAATTTTTTATCTATGATACAAATTTTGACTCAAAATGTTCAAATGTCAACACGATAAGAATAAGATGAAGATTAAATTTCAAGTATTTGAGCGTTGATAAATTGTGAGATCGTTTTAAACAAGTTAAACAATCTCATAGTTTAAATCTACTAGTTGTAGTCTGCCACCATAATCATAAACCTTTTTTGATTGAACAACTTTCGATCATACCACCACCGACTCGACCCCGCTGACGCATGCCGCTTTGCAACGTGATATAATCACATAAAATTACGCAGTTTAAGAGAGAAAATAGTTTTTTTTTTTTTATCAATCAAATTGTCTATTCCGCAAATATACATCTGTAATAATTTGCATTTAAAAAAAAAAAATATAATATATACCTACAATAATTATACCGAATGAAATATATATTTTCTTTCTTTTAATAAAAATTATAAAATAAATAACACTAGCAAAATGTTGAAATTAATTGAACTATTTTAAAATTTTATTATATAAAAAAAAAAAAATAAAAAAGAAAAATAATTATTTCGATATTTTTTTTACATACGACGAGCAAGTTTACGCTCGAGTTTTCGATGTTTTTTTTCAGTCATTTCTGGTTGTTGTTCCTCACTTCCTGAGGATAACCAAGGTTTAATTGCTTTACTCCAAAGCATCCAAAGTGCTTGTACTGGTGCCTGACAATCATAACATTAAATTAATAAAATATTTAATTGAAAAGATAACGAAATAATTAATTTAAAAATGATCAATTGAAGGAACAAAAATTATTTAACTTACCAAGAGTAACAAGAGCCAAAAATAATTTGATGTTAATGATAAAACTTGACTTGCTGACGTTAAAATAATTAAGTCTTTGATGTGTCTGAAAAATAATTACATATTATTATCATATTTATCAGAATCATTATACAAATGTATAATCAACATTTATTTTTTTTGTTTAATTATGTTGGCACTTACTCAGCAATTCCACCCTCCATGTTGAGATCAACACCAGAGTTAGAAAGCTGACCTGTTTCAGAGTACTGAGTCTTGGCCATATAAACCATAAATTGATAACATGCTACGTATACTATGGCAGTGATGATTGTCAATGTCTGAAAAGTAAATCATTTAATATCAAACTTATACATAATATTTATTGATTGATAAATAAATAAACAACTTACAATTGTTAACGTTGTAAATTCAAAAAACACCATCATTACAGTTAAATAAATTCCAACAGCAGCAAATACCATATTACGATAAAAACTTAATGTTGATACATTTTCCTCGACAATTTGTTTGGAACCTTTCGTTCCAACTTTGGTACTTTTTGTTGGAGGCTAAAAATAAATATATAAATTAATTTAATAACAAAATTTGAGTTCAAAATAACAAAAGGTTATGTTAATTAATTACAAAATATTCATCAATTTTTTTATGTAACTATTTATGAATTAACAAACTTGCTGTATCATCATTGATGTAATGACAGGTAAAAAATAATTATTTTAAAGCATTTTGTAAACATAGTTTGATTGATAAACAAAATATAAATAAATTGAGTAAATTTAAAAAATAAATATTAGAAAAAAGTGTCAAAAACTTACAGCCATTGTTGTTGTTGTTATTATTGATTAATATTTAATTATTGTTTGATGATAATGTAATAACAAAGTGATAGAAGCCAATGATTTTACACCAACATGTCATTGATCTTTTATTTCTCTTTTTATTTTTCTCTTTTTTTTGACACACGTGGATGTTTACAAGATATGATGTTGTCCAATAAATGAACTGTGTCAATTATAAGAGCCGATAAAATTAAAAGCTACTTGGCCAACAATCAGCTACTTGTTGACCAAGTTTTTTTTATTTTGTTTTTTAAAAAACCATTGAAAATACACCTTTAAGATTTTATTATGTACATTGACAGTAGACATTGTAAATAAAAATAAAATTAAATATTTAAATTATTAACAAAGGTCAAGAACATCAAAGAAAGATGTTACCTTTAAAATTATTTCTACGAAACATTAATCGACTTGGTGGACTGCCAAACAAGTACAGAGTGTTAAATCATTGTCCAAAAAAATTAATAAATTCACTGTGCACATTGACAACTAGAGATGATACACTTGCAGGATTCATCAAACATTGGGGTCAACGTTTTGAAGATGAGGGTATACCCGAGCCAATTTCTTCAATTGAACACATACTAGCACATGTTGTAGGAAGAACCAAAGTAATAAACATTACTAATTGTTTAACATATACAAACATGTAAAACTAATTACCTATTATTAAATTTGTTGAATGATTTTATTTTGCTTGAATGTAATTATTATTATTTTTTTATTTAGATAATTGATCTTGTGACTATTCATGATCAACGATTGACAGAAGAACAAATTAAAAAACTGGACAGGCTTTGTGAATGTAGATTAGCAAGGTATATTATTTATTTTTAATTAATAAATTATTTAAATTAATTAATGTCAATTTCTTTAGAATGCCAGTCCAGTATATAATAGGCGAATGGGATTTTCGAGATATAACATTGAAATTGGTACCACCAATATTCATACCAAGACCAGAAACAGAATATCTCATTGATTTTATTTTAAAAAGAATATCTGAAAATTCTTGGGACACATGTAGAGTACTAGAAATTGGCTGTGGATCTGGAGCAATATCTCTTGCTCTTGCTCATTCTTGTAAAAAAGTAAATTATTTAAATTTATAATTAAAAATAAAGCTCTATAAATAATAAACATAATTTTTTTTTTTGTAGATTAAATGTGTAGCTGTTGATCAAAATTCAGATGCTTGCAACCTTGCCAAAGAGAATAGAAAAAATCTTGATCTTGATGATCGAGTAGAAATAGTCAATGTAACATTGGAAATTGATGGAACTTTTAAATCTTCATCAGATGTATCACATATTAATTTTGATAATGAGAAATTTGATCTTATTGTCAGTAATCCACCTTACATACCTACCAAAAAAGTCATGGAGCTAGAGCCTGAAATTAAAATGTAATATTATTTTTAAATCTAATAAATAAAATCAAGATAAATTATATTTAATTATTTTTGTTTTAGATTTGAAGATATAAACGCTTTGGATGGAGGTCCTGATGGACTAAAAGTAATAAAACCTATTTTAAAATATGCATCAAAAGCTCTCACTCCAACTGGACATGTTTTTCTTGAAGTTGATCCAGAACACCCAGAATATATAAAATTTTTTACTGAAAAATTTAAAGATTTTCAACTTAAATATTTACATACATATAAAGATTTTTGCAATAACGATAGATTTGTAGAATTATCACGAGTGTATCCTTCTTTAAAAGTTGAAGGTAAAAATTAATTAATAAATATAATGGCATGTACAAGATTAAAAGAAGATTTATTAATTGGAAATGCACGTCATAGACTTCAAGAATTTCTTATAATGTTGGCTATTTGTAATACAGTTGTTGTCAATAGTCAATACACAGCCACATTGTGACATCATGAATTCAAGCGGGAAAAATCGACACTGTTGTGCCACAATATGCACGCAAAGAGAAGGAGAAGGAGAACGATTATGGCTGAAAAATAGTTATAGTTGAATAAGTATATAAAAAAATTTTATAAAAATATATATTAATATGAGAAATGTCAAATGTACAAAAACAATGTAAATCTTCAATTATTGTGTGAGAAATTTTCAATTTGTATTCTTATTTTATAATTGATATTTTGTTGTAACATATCGATGAATAATATTACATATTGTCAATAACTTGTAAATCATAACGTTTTTAAATAAAAAAAAAAAATTTTCTAACATTATTTATTAACATTCAACATTAAAAATATCTACTGCATTTTTAAGTAAGTATTGCCTGTAATACCGACCCTCTCTCGTTTATGGTCCCCCGCAACGAACTCGTTCCCTCATCGACACTTTAAGCTTCATTGCCGTAACGCCTAGAGGTTACTGGCATACATTCTGATCAATTCTGATCAATTCTGATCAAAATTTGAAAACTCTGACTGGTAAACATGAGAACAATGAGAAGGGTAAAGATGAGTAATAAATTCCAAAAATTCTTTGTGCCCTCGTGCTTATTGGGTGGAATATATATAGGGTATCGTATAATAAAATGGGACACAAACAACCTAGAGCAGAGGTAATTATTGATTTTTTTTTTTTTAAATAAAAAATATGAAAAAAAAAAGAAATTACGTATTAATTTTTTTGTTTTGTTTTGTCTGTTACAGGGTAGAAGCCAAAATGCACGAGTAATTATTAAATTTTCTCTTAAATAAAATGTAAAAAAAAAAAAAAATTATGTATTATTTTGTTGTTTTGTTTTGTCTGTTACAGGCTCAAGAGGGAACTTCAAAAACCAAGTAATTAATGAAAAAAAAATTACTCAATTATTGAAAAGTATGTAACTTGATTCAATAAAAATATAAAAATGATTAATTAAATAAAATAAAAAAAAATTTTATTCATTGAATTTACTTTTTTATTAATTTTATTTTATACACGTGGTTATGATGAATTTTATTTTTTAAATTATTATTATTATCTAGATCGATATTCAACTTGAATATATTTTATTTAATGAAAAACTAATTGACTAAAGTTGGATTAATTTATTTGACCAACTTAATTGATTAATAAATTTTGCAAAGAAACCACAATGCACTTCTAGAAATGTCTCGAATTTAACAAACAGAAGATTGAGGTTAGGTTTATTAATTATTTAACTTTTTTTTTTTTTTTTTTTTGTCTCAATATAAAAAAACGTATATAAAATGTATTCATTAACAATAACAGGCATTGATTATTATTTGTTGTTGTACTTGTGTTCAATGACACTTGGTAAATTAACATTACAAAAACTAGATAATGGTGAAACGTAAGTTGAATTCAGCAAAGCTACGTAAATCAGCTAGTTATTTATATCTCTAATAAACTGTTTATGACAAATATATATTATTAATTCCAACATAATTTATATTATTATTTCCTACATAAATTCTCAGTACATTCAATTGTAATTTGTAAGTTGTCTCTCTTGTTAAGCAGCTTAGTATAATTTTTCTGAGCTGCTTTTTTAAGTATTGGTCCAATTTTGATTGAACACACTCATGCTTCAGAATTTAGAAATAAAATAAATAATAATTTTTAGATGGCTAGTGCTGTTACGACGTACCTCGTTATTTTAATCCAATTTCAAAAAGCTGATGATACCAATCAATACAAATGACACAAGTAATATGCTAAAAAATGCAACTTTATCATTGGGAATATATATATTTTTTATTTAATGATAAATAATAGACTTGAAACATATATTTTTAATTTTTTTTCTTTATTTATTTGTAATCAATCAAATTAGTTACTAATTTTCATGTATCGACTATATAATTTTATTATTATTTTTGGTAATCGAAAGTTTTTTTTTTTTTTTTTATTTACATACTTACATCAAGTAACAATAATATTTACAAAGTTACTTTTTAAACGCACCCCTAATTATCCAGTTGCACCTGACTGCACGGCTCTTATTATATTTCATTCTGCTGTCTGCTGCTGTCAATCTGTCATTTTTGGTCATTCTGATTGATAACTCTGACTAAAATAGTAAAAATGGGTTTTCGTCTCCCAAATAATTTTGGTAAGACCTCGTTGATAATCGGTGGGGTATGTGGGGTATGTGGGGTGTACGCTCTAATAGAATGGGACCTGGATACCTACATGAAAAAGTAATTATTAAATTTTTTTTAAAATAAAATGTAAAAAAAAAAAAAAAAAAATTATGCATTAATTTTTTTGTTTTGTTTTGTCTGTTACAGAACCGAAGAGACCTATGGGAAACGCAAGTAATTTTTGAAAAAAAAATAACTTAATCATTAAAAAGTATGTAATTCAATTCAATAAAAAATAAAAATATAAAAATGATTAATTGAATAAAAAAAAAAAAAATTTATTCATTGGATTTACCTTTTTATTAATTTTATTTTATACACGTGGTCATGGTAAATTTTATTTTTTGAATTATTATTATTTAGATTAATTTTCAATTTGAATAGGTATATTTTATTTAATGAAAAACTAATTGACTAAAGTTGAATTAATTTATTTGACACAAACTTGATTGTTTAATCAATTTTGCAAAGGAACCACAATGCACTGCTAGAAATGTCTCGAATTTAACGAACAAAAGATTGAGGTTAGGTTTATTAATTATTCAATTTTTTTTTTTTGTCACTTAATATACAAAGACATATAAAATGTATTTATCAACAATAACAGGCATTGATTATTATTTGTTGTCGAATAAAATTCATGTTCAATGAATTTTAGAATCAATGACACTTGGTAAATTAACATTACAAAAACTAGATAGTGATGAAACGTAAGTTGGCTTTCATTATTCGAATTGATAAGCAATATTTATATTGATTAATAATTATCATTTAATATAAATAAAGAAGTTCTCTAATAAAATGTTTATAAAAAGATATACATTATTAACATTATTATTTTTTATTTTACGGTGTAAAGACCAATTACCAAGTGTGGATTACAGTTGACTTTAATGGTCCAGCACCAAGTATCGATTTTAACCCAGCTTTAAACCTATTGATTCCTGCAAATTAAGATGTAGGTATAATTATTATATTTTTTTTTCTTTGAATATTTGAATAATATAAGTACCTATGTTCTTTCTTTTTGGCTGACTTATTATAATAAAATTATAATAAAACGATTGTCATATTAATATTATTGGTTTTAATTATGAAATTCATAATTTATGATTTATAATTATATTATTAAATATTATTCAATATTTAATCACATATTAGTAGATCATTTCTACTAATAATATAAATAACTTGAGATGTTAATAGGTAAATTAAAATTTCTATTACCATGATCAAAGTTAAAAATTAAAAAATATAAATATACAATTGTTTATTGTAATCTAAAATTAATGACAAATAATCCCAGATTGTGTTGAGACCAAGCAGAACTGTTGAGTCTGACACAACGAAAACCAACTTACAATTTCCAACATAAATTCTCAATACATTTAATTGTAAGTTGACTCTCTTTTTCAGCAGCTTTAGTACAACTTTTCTGAGCTGCTTTCCAAGTATTGGTCCAATTTTAATTGAACACACTTATGCTTCAGAATTTAGAAAAAAAATAGAAAATAATTTCTAGATGGCTAGTGCTGATACGACGTAAACATATGCTAAAAAAAGACACAAGTAATATGCTAAAGAATGCAATTTTATTATTGAGAAATGTCTCATCTTTTCACAATTCAACTGCACTTGAAAGTTTTTAATGCTAAACAAAAAGAAAAAAATATATATTTATGTACATGTTTGTATTTTTAGGATAATATTTTGTTTTTTTTATTAAAATAAAAGAAATAAATTATGCGATAATAATTAAAATAAATAGTCAACATATTGACAATATAGTAACGTTTGATTTTTATTTCCTTCCAGCTGGGTATACGTTTTTGCTTGACTTATTTTTTAAATTAATTTATTTTTTATATTCAAAATCGGAATAAAACTTTATTTTGTCTGGTTTTTTTTTTTTTTATTTTTTGTAAAATATGTTTTGCTTTTTCCAGAAATAAATGGGTTAGTTGTTCGCAAGGATATTTGAACTGAATTAATACATTATATACATGTCTCGCGACAGGCTCAATGATACCGGGCTAATTGGATTCATTAAAAAAAAAGTTTTTTTTTTTTTTTTTTAAATTACAATTATAAATATAATATAATCATAATTATAATAACAACAACACCGTTGACTCAAAGTCGAGAATCACAATAACTATAAATGTTGAATATTTTTTTTTTTAGTATTTTTTTTTCTCCATTTTATGTGAATATAATATTTTGGTATTTTTTCTAATTTTTTTTTTTTCTTTTTAAAATTATAACTAAAATAAAATTTATCAAACAATACTTTATTTAGTTTTTTTTTTGTTTATAATTAAAGATTTTTTTCTTAATAATTAAGAAGAAAAGTACGATTTCGTTTTGTTTTTTAAATTTTTAAAATGACTACCAAATATTGATATTTCTGATTTGTTTATGTTTATTGAACATAAAATAATACCAATACTTTTTTTTTTTTATACTGTGACAATATATAAATACAATAAAATATTTTTACGTAAACATAAACCGGGCAGCCAATCAATATTATAATTTTTTAAAAACCATTGCATCAGTTCAATCATAAACGTGCCCGGTAACGAGACGTCTGTCACAGCCTAACAAATAAATCGCATTTATTTCTTGAGTCACGTGCGTAAGGCATAATTTTATTAATAATTGTTTTATTTATTTATTTTTTTTTTGTATTATTATCATAATAGTCTTCGCACGTTAATCAAGATATTTACAATCTCGTATACTGATATACCAAACACAATAAAATTCTTTCATTGACCTCTCATTAATTAATCTCAACGACATTACAATTTTATCTCGGACCGACAATAATTTTTTTCGTAGAAATATTATCAATAACTTTTTTTAAATAAATATTAAATTACTCTGCGTCAGCCTACTCGTTTAATTTTTCTTCATCTTTCAGTGCGCGTTCTCATAAATATATATATAATATAGCTATATTTTTTTGTTTACAAATTTGTTGTATAAATTCGAGGATCGTGGAACAACACCGAGGGGAGCTGGGATTCGTTTCGTTAATTTTTTTTAGCTTTTAAAATTATCATGTCAACGTCCATTAAATTGCCAAGTCCATTATTTAATATATATATATTTTTTATTATAAATAATTGAAATTATTAATTTTTTTTTATTGACTACCTGGCTCGTCACCGTGGACGGTTGTGATTTTCGCTGATTTGCTGATTTGTAATGAAGCCTCAGCGCAGCCTTCTTTTGATACTGAAATAATTTTTAATCTTGGACATAGTAGTGATGTTAAATCTGTATTATTATTTGCTGTTGTTGTTGTTAATGTTGTAGAAGTAGTTGGTGTTACGGTTGTTGATGCTATTGTTATTGTTGTTTTTTCTGTTATATCATTATCTTGATTTTTAATTATATTTCGTGCACATTGACATGGACTTGTATGATGATGCAATCGAGAAAAACATTCACTACAAACCCTGACTGGATTATAAAGTTGTTCACTTGGTAAAGGCGTTGAATTTTCAGAACAATCAGCACAAAATATTCTACCACAGCATCTGTAATTATTTTTAGATAAAAAAACATTTGTTAAACTGTTTAAATTTAATTTTTTTTAAATACTTGATAAATATTATTATACCTGCAATGATGTTTGCGTCGACCAAGCCAAAATTCCGAAATAAAATTTTATTATTGAATCGAAAAAAAAGTAATTATGTTATATTTAATAAAGTTTAAACAACACTTGATTCGCTTATCTTTTTTTTTTTTTTTAATTCTCAAAGTAGGCTTATAAAACAGTTAGTCATTTATGTCAAATATATTATTTGAAAAAAAATATATAAATCATAGATTATTATTAAAAACATCTGTTAACACACTTGTATGAAAATCTACAATAATATTCAAATTTCAACACATTTCAACAAAAAAATAATCTTAATTAATATTTTTTAGTTTGCTGATTGAGCATGTGTTTTTTTTCTACGACTTGGAGATGACAGTTAATGACAGTACATACTAAAATAAATAATAATAAATAACAACAGAGACAAGGACAAGCGGCATTGTCGGTAGAAGAGAGAATAGATAAAATTACTGTATAAATTAAACAACAGGTGGCACTGACAGCACTGCAAACAGCTGCAAATAATTTGAAATCAAATTTAACTCTTTTTTTTTTATGTCTCTTCCAAAAGGCTAGAGATAAGCCTTCTCCTCACTTCTCCTACTCTTCCTCAAAGCCGGTAGCCCCTTCTCCCAAAGTAACTTTCACTTTTCGTATCATTTCGTATCATATACAGTTACTAAATTACTATTACTATTAGTTACTATTACTATTACAGTTACTATTTATTATTTAAAATAAAATTCATGAAAATCGTGAGCACCATGTCACAGTAAATAATTATTATCTATGACATTGCAAAAATTAAAAACATTACGTAATTTAAATCAATTTGTGGATAAAAAAAAAAAAAAAAATTACTAATGGGTGTGTGATAAGTTGAGAACCGATGGAAAGTCGCTGAATGGAGAATTTAAAAAGTTTTTTTATTCCACATTAATATTAGCGTTTGTATACATCTGTGTAATGATAATTTTTTTTTTTTTTAATTTAAAATTTGCGAGTTTGGTAAAATTGCCGGCTTGTAAAATAGCGCGCGCGCGACTCTCCATGGCGATTGGCGAAGCTGTTTTTCCGGTGGCACTGCAACGTGGCAGTGCATCGTGATCCGTGCTCTTTTTGTCTGAATAATTGTGAATAATATTTGTACGTCTTTTATTTTAATATCTATTTTTTATTCAATTTTTTTGTTCACGAAAAAAAAAAAAAAAAAAAAAATTGAGCGATGAACTTACGGATGATACGTGCCACGCCCCAGTGCCAAGAGTTGTGTGTGTTTCTGTGTGTAGATAAAAGAAACATGTATATATAAAAAAGAAAGTACATGTAAGTACATATAAGTACCAACTTGCATCTCTACATACAGCTACTTGCATCTCTACTTGCATCTTTAGTGAGAAGTGACTACGAACAAGCGCTCGTATAATTTTCATCGCATTCATTCGCTCATGGACTCCATAAAACTAAACTTGGCTAATTAAAAAAATATATTAAATTATTTACAAAAATTTTCGACGTTTTATATTATTATTAATAAAACAATTTGTGTACAACGATGAGGTTATTTTTTGTTGATTTAAAAAAAAATAGTGATTATAAAAAACGTGTTAAAAAAAAAAATAGCATATCTATGAATCATTGGAGTTTCTATGTGGAACGAATGGAGTTGTGGGGACAAAATTTTTTCGACAGAAAAGTTCGGAGGCTAGCCGTATTTTTCATATTAAACTCAATTTTAAACCAATTTGCGCATTCGTAGGAATTTTTTCCGTATTTTTCTCGTGATCCTGAGAAAATTTCCTATAAGAAACCAACAAAAAAATTAAATTGTGCATGTGATGAACAGTATGCCGGCCAAAAGCAAGCATCATCATTATTAAAAAACGCATCATCAACAACATCATCAGCAAACGCAACACATTAGAAGCCAAGCTGGAGTAACCTGCACACCACAATCTTATAACACCGCTGTAGCCAATCGTACATACGTCACTCATGCCTGTAAGTTTTTTTTAATCATCCCACGGAGAGAAATTTCCAACAAAAATTGTTGTGATAGCACAATAAAAAGGTGGCCAAACTGAATTCTCGTAGAAATTGTTAAGTTTATAATAATATTTGTTCTCTTTAACATATTTTATTATGTGTTCTACAAAAATTGTTAAACAGCACAACAATTTTTAGTGGACCTACAATTTTTATTATATGTATTATAATTTTTGTTAATCAGAAAACAAATTTTGTTAGTGGTTGAATAATTTTTATTGAACAGCACAATAATTTTTATGGTCCAGCAATATTGATTTTCTAACAGTTATTGTAGCGCAGTGGAATAAATTTTGTTGCGCCAGCATAATAAAATTCGTTGTGCTGTGTTTAACAAAATTTATTTGCTGGTAAAACAGTTTTTGTTAAATTCTCATTTGACCACCTTTTTGTTGTGCTAGTACAACAATTTTTATTAGGTGCGTTCTTTCGTCAATTTTTTGTTGATGCACCACATGACATTTTACTTGATTCCTTAACTTCTGCTCAAATGCGGGGTCATGATGCGCCAACAAAAAATTGACGAAAGAACGCACCTATTATCATTAAGACACGCATACTATCAAGAACCTGTCAGTATAGTGAATATATTTTGGACAGAAGGGCACTGAAAATATTTTTTATAACCATATGGCATATGTAGATGTGCACCCTCTCGGGCCCAAACTATGTTCGACGATGGGATTTTCTTTCAACCTTAAGATGAAAAAAAAAGAAAGTTTTTTTTTCTAACGAAAATTCTGCTAAATAATTTTACACAGATGAAATATTTCAAAGGGGCGTTTACTTCGGCTTAGCACAATAGTCACGTAGGGCTAATATCCAAATTCGGGAGTATAAGAATTCAGGCCCGTAGCACTCCCGCGGTGAGGGACAAAATAAGGGACTTATAGTTTCACGGAACTGAATTCACCTAGGTCCCGTGGGCCGATGGCAAAAAACTTGCACGGAACCGCATCAGCCAAATACCTGTTATATGGGGAATATCCGACTTCAGTGCCGTGGTAGTCCTTTAGAGCCATACCACGTTGCACTTACTCCCTACCGTTCTAATAGACACCCGTCCACAGGTAAGCCAGGTAAAAAACACGAATTATAAACTACATTAAAAATAGTAAGCGAGCTAGATTATTTTTTTTTAATGTATTTTAAATATAAAAAAAAAATCCATACCAAAAAAAAAAAATTGTCAAAGGGGTTAAATAAATTAAAAATTAAATTGAATTGTAGAGTAATGTGGGGGCTGAGCGTCACTCTGTAATCCCTACCCATACCATTGGGTGCAACGTGTTATGGGTCTAGAAGACTACCAAATAACAGGTATTTGGCCGATGCGGTTCTGTGCAAGTTTTTGTCTATCAGCCCACCATCTATTAGTTTTAATTCGTAAAAAGCTAGATTTTTTGCTTAGCCGCTAGATATTTTACCTAGCCTCAATTGTAGCCAAACAATCAATATCTACGTCCATTTGAAATAAGGTACTTATATTTTTTAGCTCGTCATTTTATCTTTCTCCTTTCAATCTCGGTGGTTTTTTTTTTTTTTTTTTAATTCCCCACTTGATTATTGACTTGACTATTGGCTAGGTATTTTCTTACCAAGTCTATTGATAGATTTATTTTAATTTTAGGTATATAAAACATTTATCATTATCTACTTCAAGAGTTGGTATCATAATACATGACGATAACTCTTTTTTAACTCAAATTTTAAATTTAACTTTTTTTTTTTTTATTATTTCTTTTCCAAAAGTGAAATTTAATTTTATTATCTTGACAACTGATGTATAATTATTATACATATACAGTTACTATTTATTATTTAAAATAAAATTCATGAAAATCGTGAGCATCATATCATTGCAAAAATTAAAAAAGTTACGTAATTTGAATCAATTTGTGTGGATAAAAAAAAAATTACTAATGGGTGTGTGAAAAATTGAGAACCGATGGAAAGTCGTTGAATGGAGAATTTAAAAAATTTTTTTATTCCACATTAATATTAGTGTTTGTGTAATGATCTGTGTATAATGATAATTTTTTTTTTATTCGAAATTCGCAAGGTCGGTAAAATTGCTGGCTTGAAAAATAGCGCGCGCGCGACTCCCCACTGCGATTGACGAAGCGGTTTTTCTATTCCTTTTCTATTTCTATTCCTTGTCTATTCCTTTTCTATTTCTATTTCTATTTCTATTTCTATTTCTATTTCTATTTCTATTTCTATTCCTTTTCTATTCCTTGTGTTGTGGTGGCAGCACATCGTGATCCGTGATCTTTTTTGTCTGAATAATATTTTATTTAATGTTAAAACTTATAATAAAAAAATATAATAAAAATTTATTATATTTCAGTGGAGAATGGGGATGAACTAACGGATGTTACGTGTCGCGCCTCTTGGCCTAGCAACACCAGTGCTAAAAGTTGTGTGTGTTTATGTGTGTAGATAATACATGTATACATAAAAAAAGTACATGTAGAGTGAGTGCCGAGTGGTGTTTGAACTGTAAAGTGTGTAAACTGTCTTTTCAAATTTCATCGTCGTCGCTCATCGACTTGCATCGACTCCCATAAAACATAACTTGGCTATGGCTAGTTAAAAAAATATATTAAATTATTTAAAGAAATTTCTAACGTTTAATATTATTATTAACAAAACGGGTTGTGTAAAACAACGATGAGGATAGTTTTTTTTTTATTTAAAATAAATATAGTGATTATAAAAAACGTCTCTATGTGGAACGATAGGAGTTGTGATGCTAAAATTTTTTAGTTATAAGTTATAAGTAATAAAAGTTCGGAGGCTAAATTGTGTTTGTGAGCAGTATGCCGGCCAAATATCATGATCAACAATCGCAGCAGAAACAACTACAGCAACATCATCATCAAGAACAGCAGCAGCATAATCAGCAAACCCAACATATTTTATAACACCGCTGTAGCCAATCGTGCATACGTCACTCATGCCAGTAAGTTTTCTTTAAACATCATATTATCATTAATGAGTATATTGATACGTTAAAATAAATTGATGCTTGCAAATATTATTATTTATCTGACCGAGCCGATGAGGCCAGGTGTAGGACAAACTTTTTGTACACGGCACAATTTTTTTTTAACGCGTCATCGAAGCTTCTTTCCGTCCGTGGCCTCGGATAATGACCGGGTTTTTTTGGCAATAATTTCGTCATTTCCCAATTACTATTATTAACATTAGCTACATCTATTTTATAACTTGATTAAATATTTTTTTTTTCTAAATTTATTTATCATTATGATTGATTTTAAAAAATGCTAAAATAATTGCAAAAGCTACCGGCAACGCATGGCAAATTTTGAAGTTAGACTGTGTTAAACGCGTTGCAATAATTATCCCCCCAATAGCCACGTATAAGCCTAGACATTTTAAATTCTTTTTAATCTTTCCAAGTATTACAAATATTTTTTCTTTTTTTTCTAAATTGATTTTAACAATTTTAAAAATTATTTCCATACTAATCTCTACTAGCATTATTATATTTCTTAAGTCGTCGACATTTTGGCTTTCTCCCCACCAATCTCTTTTTTCATTCCCCACTTGATTCTTGGCTTGACTATCGGCTAGGTATTTTCTTACATAGTCTATTGATAAGTTTATTTTAATTTTATATATATAAAACATTTATCATTATTATTATCTACGTCAAGCGTAATCTTTTTTTTTTTATTATTATCACAAAACATGACGATAACGTACAGGCTGTTTTTAAATTCCAACCATCATTCATTACCAAATAATGAAGTATAAGATTAAGGGAAAAAAAAATTATTGACTTGGGTTTTTCCATCTAATAAAATAATCATGACAAATGTAATTTTTTTTTTATCATTAGAAAAATAGCAGTTAAGAACATCCTCATATATAACATCTATAGATGTATTAATTCTTGGGAAAAAAAAACAATTTGATAACCCTTTTTTTCCTCGTTACTCGGCGGGAGAGAAGAACGACGACCTCGAGGATTTTTTTTTTTTTTTTTCGAGTGGTGAGGTAATATAAAAGGAAAACTTGAGTGACGTGTGTTGAATTGGTTTATTCGTACATATATATATTTGATTAGCTAAAACAGACTAAAGTGTGCAGCAAATATCCGAAGAGAACCGAATTTTGCCGAGAATATTCGGTAATCGGTACTAGTCGTTACTTAAAAGCGCGTACATAGTCCACGTACATGTGGCAATCAAGTTCTTCATTTACGTTTATCAAAAAATTTATTATTATTTTAAAAAATAATATTATTATAACAACAATAACACCCAAACGTTATCTTGCTTGTTTTTTTTTTTTTTTTATTAATTAAAAACTGGGTTTTTATAAAAGACTGAATATACATTCAAATAAATTTTGAGTATAAAAATATAAAACGTTAATTTTCATTATTAATATATTGACAATATAGTTTGACATTATTTTTTTTTTAATTAAATGAGTAATTAAGTGAGTTAGTTTTGTTATTTATACTCATGTTTATTTTGGAGCATATGTTAAAAATAATTTTCATTATTAAAATAGATTATTAAAAAGCTTTGAATAGTTTTAAATGCGAGTGACATTATTTAATATTGTTGAACGAAAGTGAAATATTTTTTTTAATGATATATTTGTGGTGTAAAAAAGTGAGCAAAATTATCAATTAATCAGGGTTAATTTTACTTTTTTTTCTCGTGTCAGTACGGCTTATCGCTTACACACATTTTAATAATATTCATGTGTGTTTTTTTTTTAAATGCAATAGTTAAATATTCTCTCGGTTACTGACTGTATATCCCTTAATTTTCTAACTCACTCTTCGTACTAACTCTCATTACAGCTGAGGTTTACGTAATTTTTTTATAATTAGCAAAAAAGCACAGATATAAATTGTTATTTAGTATTTTATTATTTTTTTTATGAAAGATAAACAAAGAGCCCAGAATCATTTAAATTAATCAGTCAATATAACAGTATAAATTTTATTCTAAATTGTTGATAGTGAAAGCAAGTGTTTACAATTGGTAAGTCTTTACTCTCATAGTCTCGAAGTCAAATAAGCAAGGCCTTGCCGGTTTTTAATTGTTAGTAGTGAGTAAATTGTTATTGTATTTATTATTATTCTAATTAATCTTTGCGGCTTCCTAATGGAGCTAAAATTAGCGCCCGACAGTTCCGCGCTCACTTAGAGTTAGCGAAATAGAGTATAGTCTAAACATATGAGAAGCGTGTGGATTTTTTTTTTTTGTTTATGGTGTTGTCGTGGCCAAGGGAAATTGTTTAAAAAAAATTTATATATACCATTATTCAGAGGATGAAAAAAGCTACAAGAAAACCACCATGAACTTGGGGATCTAGAATTAATTATGGTGGAAATCGACCGCGCGCCCAGAAAAACGTAGAAATAAAATTGAAAAAGTATTTCTGCGCGGTCGATTCCACCTTTCATACTAATTCTAGATCCCCAAGTTCATGGTGGTTTTCTTGTAGCTTTTTTCATCCTCTGAATAATGGTATATATAAATTTTTTTTAAACAATTTCCCTCGGCCAAGACAACACCATCAACAAAAAAAAAAAAAATCCACGCGCTTCTCATTTGTATAGGCTATACTCTATTTCGCTAACTTTAAGTGGGCGCGGAACTGTCAGGCGCTAGTTTCAGCTCCATCGATACCGACGAGACTTCCAGTCGATACTCTCGGTCTCGGTATCGTTTTATTGACTGAAGACGGCTCCGTGAAGTTGGCGCACAACTTCAACGTAGAAACTTCATATAAGGCTTAAAAGAAAGCTCTGAATTTGTAGTATTTTGTAGTAAAAAAATTAGAATTTGTAGTTCAGTAATAAAGGGTTAAAAAAAGGGTTAAAAGCAATTTTCTTCAAAAAATCGACTAAGGACGTTGTATATAGGTCAAAAATATTCGTCAGAATTTGTAGTAATTTGTAGTGAAAAAATTAGAATTTGTAGTTCAATAGTTTTCTCGGAAAAATCATTTATTTATTAAGGTATTTATAAAACGAGTTTATTAATGGAAAATTATCGTGAAAATTATCAAACTACAAATTATAATTTTTTCACTACAAATTGCAGTAAGTCTTTCTGCATTAAAATAATATTACAATTTTCGTTTTCGACAATAAACAAAAAAGTTATGCATTTGTTTATTAATATATCAAATTTTAAATGTTAATTAACTTTTTTAATTATTGTTCAAAATCAAAATAAAAATGTCTATTCGATGCAAAGAGACCTGCTGTAATTTGTAGTGAAAAAATTGAAACTTGTAGTTGAATCTATCGTTCGGAAAAAAATTTTCCCCGGAAGATAGGTTTTTTTTTTTATTTTTTTTTTACTCCAAAATGTTTAAATAAATATAACTTTTTTTATTATCAATATAATATTATTCTATAATGTCAGTTAGGTGCAGGAAGGCTTCTAGAAAATTGTAGTCAATAAATTGGAATTAGTAGTTCAATAGTTTTCCCGGAAAATTAATTTGTTTATTAAGGTATTTATAAACAAGTTTATTTTTCTTGAAAACTGTGAGACTACGAATTTTAATTTTTTTACTACAAATTGCAGCAGGTTTCCTTGCATTGAATAGACATTTTTTTTTTATTTTAAATAATAAATAAAAAGGTTAATTAATAATTATTATCTGATATATTAATAAACAAATGCATAACTTCTTTGTTTATTGTCCAAAATGAAAATTGTAATATTATTTTAATGCAGAAAGACTTACTGCAATTTGTAGTGAAAAAATTATAATTTGTAGTTTGATAATTTTCACGAAAAATAAACTTGTTTTATAAATACCTTAATAAATAAATTATTTTTCCGGGAAAACTATTGAACTACAAATTCTAATTTTTTCACTACAAATTCTGACAAAGATTTTTGACCTATATACAACGTCCTTAGTCGAATTTTTGAAGAAAATTGGTTTTAACCCTTTTTTTAACCCTTTATTTTTGAACTACAAATTCTAATTTTATTACTACAAAATACTACAAATTAAGAGCTTTCTTTTAAGCCCTATATGAAGTTTCTACGTTGAAGTTGTGCGCCAACTTCACGGAGCCACTGAAGACGATCTCGGTCTCGCGTCTCGCGAAGCCCTATTTATTTAGAATGGTCCTCGATGTAGTGATTTATTTTTAACTTGGTATGATCGATTACCAACAAGGTCGTTATTTGTCGACAAGTTGTATATAAAATATATCCAAAGATATCCAGTTGGCTTTTACCCAGAAATAATTTTATATGCTGAGGATTATTTGATACAAGTTTAAATGCAAAATTAACTTATCAATATGTATCATTCTTAGAATTAAAAAAAAAAAATTAAATTAAAATTGTGGAAGCTCTCCAGAGTGTTCAATGTTCATCAGGTGGAATAACATTAAATATATAAATTTTAATCTAAAAAAAATAATATTTGAGGTCAACTGATAATACTTTATGATAAAACGCTTTTGTGTTATCTTAAAAGAAAAAATTTTTTTTTCATTAAATTATATCTTGTTTTACATTATTCGTTTTATTCATTTTTATTCATTTTTTTTTTTCTAAATAAAAATGATCTTTGACATTTTCGTTCAAGTCTAGTACAAAGTAGTTTCTTGAAAATAATTTTTTTTTATCCTTTGACAAGTTTAAAAAAAAAAAAAACATCACAATGTGAAGAATAATGAATTTTTTATTTTCATTTTTTAGACAGACAGTTAATAAAAAAAGCTCTTTGAAATTTAATTCTTTTATGTTGAATCATAATAGTAATAAAAAAATATAAAAAATAACAAAAAAAAAAACTAGTGTTCTTATAAAAACATTTTATTGTCGCAATTAACTGTATAGAAAAAAAAAAAAAAAAGATATAAATTTTTTACATTGTTTAAAGAAAAAAAAACACTAAAAATTTTGAATATTAATTAATTTTTTTTTTTTTAATTTTAATATATAAAAATTATTTTTAAGTACCTCGAAATGTCAATGAAAATTAATTATTTTTATTTATTTTAATTAGATTATTCAATTGACGATAAAATTTAAACCATTTAAATTGTCCACCTTATTAATTTAATTAATTTTAATTATTTGAAATTTGCGATATTAAATTAGCTACATATTTTTTGTAATATTTTAAACAAAAATTAATTAAATAATTATTTGTACCTCTGTGTGTTGATAAATATATATTTATCAAAGTTCAGTGGTGCTTTGAGTCAAGTTTTTAATGGCAAAGTAAGGTCATGTATATATCTTGCTTGTATACAAGTAGGATCAAGTCTTTTCAATTTCTACAATCGCTCAGTATGCGTTCAAACATTTCAAACATTGACATAGACGGTTTAAAAAATTTCTCTCTATTGTCAAATGAATTTACTCCGATATCACACTGGAATTATAAAATTATTATCATAAAATTTTGTGAAATATATTATTATAAAATATAGTTTAAATAAACAATGTCAAGAAAACAATTTTTATTCTATTTTCAAATAAATCAAACAATAATAAATTCAACAAAAAAAAATATTGATATCGATTTTTGTAGTATCTTAAATTGAAGTTTTCAAGTTAGTCAGTTGCTTCAACACCACAATCAAAAAAATTCTTTGTCAGTACTAAAACTTTGTATGGAAAATTTCAACAACAATATTAAATTTCATTTTTTTTTTATAAAATGAAACAAAAATCATATCATATTACGTTACCTAATCTTTGGTTTTTTGCACAGACCAGTATTAACCATATACGGATATATTGTTGTAAATTTAACATTTGATTCTCGATTACCCATTAATATACGAACTTCATCATTCAATGCTTCCATCATACCTAAATTCAAATATATATCAAATTATTCATCAAAACAAACATTTTATACAAAATTTAATTTACCTCTTACAGCAAATTTTGAGCCACAATAAGGTCACACCGGCCATTGACGAAAAGGCAACAATATGACCATGATTATTATTAATCATACTTGGTAAAAATGCTTGATTCATCTTTAAAAATAAAATAATAAAACAAATAGAATGACTATTTAAAAGACTAATTTTTTGAGCAATAGAAAGTGCATTTATATATTTTATAAAATATTTATTTAGATTTTAAATCATCATAACCACGATGACTAATTTTTTTACCAGCAATTTGACAACCAAATGTTATTGCTGATTGTAAAACACTTTGATTTATAAATGCTGTTTTACTATATTCAGAACTTTCAATATCTTTATTGTGTGTTATTTTTTGACAGTCTATAACATCTGTTGTTACTTTGATCTCTTTAGACTTTGACTCATTTTTCATATCATTATTTATACTCATTGATTTTATATAATTGAGATAATGGATAACAGCTGCGATAAATGTATCCCCAGCACCAAGTGAATCGACAATTTTAAATGGTGAAAATGCTGGTGATTGAATTATACCATCAGGTGTTTTTGTCATTGTTCCTCTGTCACCCCAAGCACAAATAATTGTTGCTCTTTTTTAAATAGAAAACAATAAGAGAAGAAAATAAATATAATTTATTAAAGTACGTTTTTTTCTTTCACAAAAAGAAGAATATATTTCTTAAATCTCCAGATTTAACATCTCGAGTGATACTTCGAAGTGTTTCACTCATGTTATTACAACCTCTTGATTGAGCAAAATCTTTAGCTAAAAAAACAACATCTGCATATGCCAATAAATCCAATAATTCAGAATTTGGTTTTTCCAATTCAACACTTATTGTTATTTTTGAACAATCTGAATTTTCAAATGTTAAACATGATTTATTGTAGTCTTCAATATACTGTATCATTGTCAAAACATTTGATATATTTCGACCCTAAAAAATAGTTGATATTTTTATTAAAAAATTTATAATTTTACAATTTTAATTTACCTCAAAATATATCCAACTATAATCATCAAATTTAATTTTTTTAAAATCATCAAAACTAAGTTCTGGCAAATTTGGATTATGATGTAGAATTGTTCGTGTTCCTGAGTTTAATGATAAAATTACTGTAGGTATAAGACAACTAGGATTTTTTAATCGTGGACAATGTGAATAATTAATATTATATTTTTCCATATCATCTTGGAGAAATGCCAAGTGATGTCCACCAGTTAAAGTTCCTAGAAATTCACATTGGCTACCAAGAAGTGATAAAACTGTGCAATCATTTGATGCATTACCACTACACCTCGTTGCCATCGATAATCTATACATCTATAAACAAATTAAATTAAATATTTAAATTTCAAACTTATATCTTGTTTTTATATATTTTACCTTGAATCAGAATCTTCTTCAGGAAAATTTTTAACTGTTTGTACAATGTCAATACAAACAAGACCAACACATAAAATTTTTGGTTTAAGTATTTCTGCTGTTGGTGGTGGTGATGATGATCCACCAACAATTTTTTCATAAACTGAAACAAATGTTTATTGATGAAATTATTTTTAAAACTGATGACACGTTAAACTTTGGCTATAAAAACATATTATATTTTAACAGTTAAACTTTCAACAAATTTTTCAATATGTGATGATGATATTGAATTTGTTGTTGTTGTTTTATTATCAGATGATTGAATATATGTATTTGTTATTGTCGATAATTGATTATACGTTTGTTGTAAACCATAAGGTGTTGTATAATAATTATTATTATCATTTAATTCAGGTTGATATTTATTATTAAACATTAAATAGTTCAACAAATCTTGATATTAAATGGAAAGAAATACGTCATTTTGAAGAACGTGAATTTATTAAACAAACAAATAATGCTGCAACAATAAATTACTGATAAAAATATAACGAATAATTTAATTCCATATTAATCAACACGTGTATTAAATTAACAACTAATGAAGCATTTGGTTACATAAATGCATCGTATATTAAAAATTTAACACAATGGAGAATGTCATTTATTGTAACACAATCACCAAGGTGGTTTTATAATAATAAATTAGCATTATAATGATTATATAAAGAATATGTAATATTTTATTTTTACGGAGGCGAAGCCTTACGTATTGAAATCACTCGCAAAAAATAAATAATGTTCATATCTTCTAAACTATTTAAGATAGAGAGTTTGAAATAGGCTTAAATTAAAGGTATTGAAAAGATCTACAGCCAAGGATATGAAAGAAAAAATTTGGATTATTAGTTAATTAATTATTGATAAAAATAGATAATGAAAAAATTTTAAACTCGAAATATTAAGAAAACTAAGAACAAATCATGGATGCAATTTTTTGCCAGGATGGTTTTTTTTTTAAAACTCTACAAGATTACGATATTTTTTTTTTTTTATTGTTGCTAGAAATTTGTTAATAAACAGAATATCAGAATTTGTGTTTTTTTAAGCACTTCATAACTTTTTTTAAAATTATCTCACGAGTTCTATTTGGTCTTAAAATTTTCCTCATCAAAATCTCTACAGCCAAGGCTATATTTGAAAATATTAAAACCACCCATTTTCAATTGTAAGACGACTGTTTATAATAATAGGTGTCATCGCAAACTTTGTAATGAATGAAGGGCCTTTAAAAAGTTGGAAATATTCAATTTTATACAAAAAAAGACGTTTTGAATTTATAACAAAAATATTACAAATGTGTAATTTCCACAATAACATTTAAAAAAAAAATTTTTATAACTGTGTAGAAAAATTAATAATTATTATATTGAGAATCAATGAAATTTAAAAGAAAAAATAAAAATTATTTCAACAATGATTGGTTGTTAATTTGAACAACAAAATAAAAAAATTCTATACACTTGAATATTACACAATTACTTTTTTTTTTTTTTTTTCTATGTTTTCAAAGCAAAAAAGTCAAAATTTTTATTCTTTATAAGTCAACGTATTAATGGTTTTCTTTAGTACTAAAAAAAAAAATTATAATCAAGTTTGAGCTTATCAAAACAATGGTCATGATGAAAATCAAAATAAAGAAAAAGAAAATATATATATATGAATATTTTAAATAGATTTGAAAATTCATAAAAATTCAAGTTATCAATTTAAATTATTTCTAATTATATAAAAATTATTATTGAGGCATATTTGACATAATTAGCATTGCTAATTATATTTTTTTTCTCATCTATATTTTCTAATTGAAAAATTAGTGGTCAATGATTATTCAAGCTCATATTTTGTTTTTTTTTTTTTTTACATTATTTGTTGGTTTATCCTCAGCAACTGGAAGTAGTGGTACTTGTCTGTCTTCACTTGTTGATCTGCTACTGTTCTTCATTGATCCATCATTTTTAATCTCGTTTTTGATATCCTGATTAAGTCCAAAAAGACCACCTGATGTCAAACGTGCTACTTTGACACGTAAGTCTTTAATAATTTTTGATGCACCATTTGATGGTACCTTTATTCCTGTTTTTCTTATTTTAGCTGGTTTTGGTCCGTCATCCTTCAAGTCACATGTTAAATGACGGCTATTTCCACTTTTTGATAGTAAATTTTGATGATACTTTAATTCATCAAATGCTCTATTCCATGCTGTTGATCTTTTTATCTAAAATAACAATTAATTCAAGTTTTTATTATTGTCATTTAATGATCACTGGTTGGAGAGTTTCTTTGGTGTATTGTTATTTTTATTCCATCCCATATCTTCTGTGTCATCTCAGGATCTGTGCTTCTTCGTATCGACATGTTGATTTTCTGTAAATTAATAAACATTTTAAATCATTGACTTGACCCTCATCATCAACAATCATCATACAGTTATTATTTTTGGATAAAAAAAAAAAGCCCACATGTCATAAATAATTACCCACATCATCAAATACTTTTTTACTTTAAATTTATATCAACTTTAAAAACAGTTTTAAAATAGACACCACAAAGACAAGTACAAAATGAATACAAGTGTTATAACAACAGCTGCAACAGCATTAATTATTTCAAGTTTAATATCATTAACAATTATTATTAAAAGAAAGTTTAAACTTTTAAAAAGTTCATCACATTATTTCCTAGCAATATCTGATACACTCAGTAGTTTAATGACAGCTGTTATTTTGATTTTAAATAAATTTGAAACAACAAAATCAAACACATCACAATTGTCAAATGATCTACATTTCCTGAATTTAATAAAGACACTCGAACAGAATAATGGAACTGTGTCATTGGACACTATGGAGACACAAGAATTTAATAATTGTAATTTTAAAACAATCCTAATGCATTATGCAATATTTTTTATTCCATTTGCAAATACATTTATTTCATTGTTGAGTGTATCGTTTCAATGTAATTTTGATGTAACATGTGTTCAAGCAAAGTGTGGAGAAATTATTGATAGCTCATTGAGCGAAAGTGAAAAGTTGATAACTAATTCATCATCAAAAAGAAGAAAAGCATTAACGAGTTTGAGTATTGCAAGTCAATGGATAATACCATTATTTTTAACTGGAATATTAAATCTTGCAAATTGGGAAAATAGTGATAATATTTTGCGATCAAATGAAATGTTTTGTACATTTACAACTAATTTTCCATTTGATAATTGCTATGATGATTTTGATCAGGACAATATATCAAAGACAATTCAACTAGACACAGCTGATGATAAAAATTATATTGAGCAATTGACTCTTTTGGAAGATCCAAATAATTCAAGTCCGGAAATTGATCAAGTTGTTTCAAAAATACACGGAATTGTTGAATCAGCCATTAACACTTCAAGTTCAATAAATGAAAATTCACAAAGTTCATATGAACCGGAACAGCTATCAACTGTCGTCAAGTTTATGAACCTAAAATTAACAGAATCAAATCAAGATGAACAAGATGAAACAAAATTATTTGAAGCGTTAATTAAAAATAGCACAATTGATTCAACAACTCCAAGTTATTTGCCAGTAGAATCAACAACACAAATTACAATTCCAAGTTCAACATTACCAATGAATAGATTTAACAACAGCATCAAATCAAATCAACAAATTTATGCTGATATTATTAAAAAGATAAGCTCTGCTAGTAAAACCATCAATGTCAAAGATAAAAAAAACTATTTACAATATGAAAAACGATTGAAAAAGCAAATGTATCATCTTGATAATAAGCTATTCAACAATAACAGCACAAAATCATCAAACTGTATGGCGAATCAGTGTTTTATATCAACAAAATTTTTGCGAATCCATATGTTTATATTGTTAATTTTGATATATTTAATGCCGATAGTTTTATCAACAATATTGAACATGAGAGCAAGATACATATGCTTGAATATTCTAGAAAAATTATTCATATCAAATGTCGTTGATAATGGCATTAACAAATCAACAATGAACAACAATAAATCAACAACGGCCCGTTGTTTTACAGACAGTAGTGAAGATGATGAAAAAATAAATGATAATATAAAAAATATTATCTATAAAGAAACTCAAAAAGTCCAAGAGTTATCAGACATATTTAGAAAATCATTGATGCTTGCAGTAGCATTGTGGACACCAATGTTCCTTCGAATATTGATGAAAGTATTTATATGTTTTGATATACCAAAATGGATAACAAATATTCTTTATTTAACGGCAATATCATTTGGCATTATTAGAAATGCCTTGAATCTTCAAATCATCAAAATCCATGAGGCAATTTATGAATCCTGCAAAAATAGAAATAGCATACAGCCAATTATACCAACAATATCACAAGCATCATCATCAAAATGATGATTAAATAATAATAAAATAATATATTAATTTACCAAAATAGTGTTAGATAGGATATTAATAAAATTATATTAATAATTTTTATTTCCAACTGATTTATCAGCGTAGCCACTAACACATGTTCCACTTGTTTCAAGAAAATATACACGCTACACACTTTAATCGATTATTTTTAAACAAAAAGAAGCTTTTATTTAATAATTAAAATGATAAACTAATAATTACCAAAAATATTGATGTTCCGGTGTATAAATGTTGTAAAAATTATGAGACACGAGTCCTTGAACATGGATCAACTGCGAAATCAAACTTGCCAAGTGCCTCTCTCTACTTACAAAATTATTCTTTTTTTTTTTTTCCTCGTTGTCTTTCTCTGTCTGGCTTCCGTGATTTTTACTTTTTTTATCTCTAGTTTTTATGATGGTTTATAATACACCTTGATCAATCAATCGTGTGGCATACTTAATACTATTTTTGTCAATGTAAAATAACAGTAATAACAATTAGAAATTATGTTTTTTTTTATTTTATTATATAGCCGAAGGTTTTAATAAAAATATTAATATTATACATTACAAGTTAGCTTTGTCAAAAGCAAGTACGTCACACGAGAACACGATATTGTACTGGACTTTATTATCACGATGTTAACTTTTTTTTTTTTTTTTCTTTTTTTGGAATCTAGAGAGAGATACATATGTAACCGTGTGGGTTTATCTATTATTATCAGACATTACCTAAACAATGCGCACGCAACTTATTTATTATTGTTGTTATATTGTTAACAACAATATCAACAATAATATCAAAGAAATTTCTTTTATTTACATGAAAATTTAATAAGGATAATTTTGATTTTAGTTTCATTATGATATTGGATAATTTATTGTATTTTTTTTTTAAATAAATAATGATGTTTTAGGAGGATCATGCAGGTGTTTTTTTTTTTTTATCGATTGTTTATAATAATTTGGTAGCTTTAAAAATTATACCGTTATTATATAGGTATAATCAAACAATTATTTAAATCATGGAGTAATTATAATTTTTATTGATTTAAAAACATGAAAATATTTTTTTATTTCATTTTTGTTTTATTATTTATTTTAACAAAAAAATTTAATCAAAAAAACACTTGTAATTGTTGAAACAAGTTGAAAAAACATTTTTACAAGTCATTTACTTATCTGTAAGTTGTTTTATTTGTAGTTCCTTTAATGTGATACCAACTTCTAAATCCTTTATTTGCAATTCTAAAAACTTGGGTTGTAAGCTTGACATTTCAACTTGAACTTTTAAAATCTTAAGTTGATAGTCTGCCATTTCAAGCTTTTTTTGATAATCTGCAAGAGATAGACCTAGTGCATTTACTTCCATTTCAAACTTCGTTCTGAATGATATATGGCTTTGCACAAAATGAGCCAGTGTCAAAAATCCTCCCCCAACTGTGCCCCATCTGAATACTGATTTCCATATTTCATCATATTTTTTCTTCTTGGCTTCTTCTTCATCATCTGCACCTTGTGATTTTCCATTTGATGACTTGTCATCTAAATGATAGAAAAATAGATGATGATATTAACAATAATATAAGTAAAACTAATAATAATAATAATAACTTGATAATTATTCAATTAAACAAAAAATTGATTAAAAAATTATTAACCTTGGTCTTTAGAATTTCGTGATTGCCCACCCGGTGCTTCTCTGAGTGCTTTGGAGCATGTCTATAATAAAATACAAATAAACCATAAATATAATGATTGTATAAAATAAATTTAATAGTAATAATAATAATAATAATATTATTTACCTGATGTACACGACAAACACGTGCAAAATCTTCAGCAGTTGCACTATATTCCATAGCAAGTACAGCTTCATTAATAAGTTCACCAGCATTTGGTCCAATCATATGAACACCAAGAATTTTATCAGTATTTTTACAAGCCAATACTTTATAAAAATTTTCAGTTTCTAAATTTGTTTTAGCTCTTGAATTAGCCAAAAATGGAAATTTACCAATTTTATATTCAATTCCTTCTTTTTTTAAATCTTCTTCAGTTTTACCAACCCAGCCAACTTCAGGATGTGTATAAACAACACTTGGTACACAATTATAATCCATATTTACAGCACCACCAGCAATACCTTCAACAGTTATAATACCTTCAGCTTCAGCTTTATGAGCTAACATGGGTCCATGAATACAATCACCAATTGCAAATATATTTGGTACAACTGTTTGGAATCTATTGTTTACTGGAATTCTTCCTTTTTCATCTTTTTTAATTCCAAGATTTTCAAGACCTAAATTATTAGTATATGGTCTTCTACCAACACATACTAATAATACATCACATTCAAGTGTGTCTTTTTTATTTGGATCTTTAGCATCTTCAACTGTTACACTTACACCAGAACTTGTTTTAATTGCACCAGTTACTTTTGTGTCAAGTTTAAAATTAAGTCCTTGTGTTGACATAATTTTTTGCATTGTTTTACTAACTTCACCATCAATACCAGCACCTCCAATTGATGACATAAATTCAACAGCAGTTACCTCAGATCCAAGTCTAAGAAAAAAAATAATAATTATAATTTTAATTTTATATAAACATTAAAATTTGTTTAATTATAAAAAATATTGACAAATGATATTTTTACCTTTGCCATACAGAACCAAGTTCAAGACCAATTACACCAGCACCAATGACAATCATTCTTTTTGGTACTGGATTTAATGATAATGCTCCAGTTGATGATACAATTGTTTTTTCATCAATTTCAATACCACCAAAAGGTGTTACTTCACTACCAGTTGCAATTAATATATTTTTAGCATTTATTGTTGTTTCAACTGATCCATCAGCTCCCAAAGCACTAACTTCATTTTTACCAGTTATTTTTCCATGTCCCTTGACCCATTCAACTTTATTTTTTTTAAATAAACCAGCAATTTCACCAGTTAATGCTTTGATAACACTGTCTTTTTGCTCAAGAAATTTATCCAAGTCCAATTTAACATCTCCAACTATGTCAAATAAATAAATACCATATGTTATTAAAATACCATTTTAAATAAATTAATAATTAAACTTACCAATAACACCTCGTTTTGCTAAATTACCACTGTGTGCCAAGTGATAATAATGAGAATTATTGAGAAGTGATTTTGATGATATACAGCCAACATTTAAACATGTACCACCAAGTGTTGGGTTTTTTTCAACACAAACTGTTTTCATACCAAGTTGTGCAGCTTTAATTGCAGCAACATAACCACCAGGTCCAGCTCCAATGACAACAACATCAGCATCAATTGTACTTGCATATCTATGTTGTAATGCTGTTAATGTTTCATTTATGGCACGTTTTATGCATTGGGGCTATAAAAAAATTATAATCATTCATTATTTTGGCTAATCAACAAAAAGGAAAATTATATATAAATAATTTACAGAAAATAATTGTGATAATCAAATGGACAATTTACAAGAAAAATAATCTACATTAAACCTTGAACAAGGTTATATATTTTCAACACCAATAAATAAATAAATAAATATTTAATTGTTGACTTACTTTGACTGTTGTCATTAAATTCCACATCTTGGCCTGCATTTTTTTCAATTATTTATTATCAATTTATTTAGGAAGATTAATTACGATTAGAAAGATTAAGATTAAAAACTTTTAGAGCAAGAGAGAAAAGCAGAGAAAAGAGAAAAAAAAAAAAAAAGAAAACAACAAATATAGATGGTGCTAGGTTCGTTAAATGGCGACGGCGCCAAAAAATTTAAAATCATATAATTTAGAGCTTTTTATTGATTGATAATTAAAAAATCATTATTAACATTTTTTAAAATTTTATAAACAATAATTAAACTTGATTTAATATTTAAAGTTATTCAAGATCTTTTCCTTCTTCTTGATAAAGTTTTGAAGACTTTTTTTTTTGGAATTTATTTAATTCTTTAAGAGCATATTTAATTTCTTTTGATAGTTCACGTGTTGCTCGACTTTTTAATTTATGAGAAATAGCAACTGTTAATAATTTATTATTTCTTTTCTGTTGACAAATAAATTGTAAAAAATTAATATAACAACGTCAAGTGAATTTATCAATAATTTTATACCTTGTTTGATAGAAAAAAGGAGCTTCATTAATTTCTATTCCCTTATCAGTTTTTCCAAAAACACGCAGTGTCAGAGCTTGATCATACATTTCAAATTTAACACCTTAAAATAAAATAAATAAAAAAATTAATTTATCATAAATATTATACACAATTAATTAATTAATTAATGTGAATATAAAAATTTCAAACCAGTTACAAATGATCCATTTGGCAAAAGTATACATCATCAATATTAACTGAACTATGATTTCTGTCTAATGTGATAACATTATCATTTAATTCAATTGTATTTTTCCATCTTAAACTGTCAGGATCAACAAGAACACCCTGAAGTAATTTACCTTCTTGTATATTTATATCAATATAAAAAATACGATTTTTCAATGATAATTTAACACTTGTTAAAACACTGTAAATAAATCATTATAAATATATTTTTATTATTTTTTAAACAATTTATTTTAAAAAAATTATATTTACTATCCATCTGATGCTTTTGCTGTATTTAAACTGAATTTTCTAACAGTATATTCATTGTCTTTATCATCAACATAACATATTGTTGGAATACAATAATATTCAGTTGTTTTTTTTTCTAAATTTTTTATATTTGTACTGTTACCAAATTCTTTTACATGTTTTGATGGGCCAATTCCCATTACACGTAATCCCTTATCAACTACAAAATATTGAACTTTTCTTTCTTTATCATCTGGCTGTAAAAAAAAATAATTTTTAAATATATATTAACGTTAATTAAATAAATAAAAAAATAATAATTTTTACATTGACAAATTGAGTATTCATATTTGTTGTTTTGTCACAATCAAATGTCAGTGGATCTGCAAAACAGCCACGATATAATTGTGCCTGAATAAAATTAACTAATGGCTCATAAGTGACACCTAAAAAAAGAAAACATTAATTAATTAACTAATTGATCGTTAATAAAAAAAAGAATGATAAATTAATTTGTCCCATTTATTAATGTACCTCTTTGATGATATTGTGGATCACATGGACGAATTTCTTTTGATGTTTTTGTCATTGCCTCTTTTGCTTTAGACACAATTACATTAATATCATTAAAAAAATCATTAATTAAAAGCATCGTTGAATACAATGAATTTTTTGACTCTATAAAAAATTTTAAAATCATTGAATAACTTTTTGTTAATGTACTTGTTATATACCTTGAAACTTGCAAAATATTTGAATGTTTTGATGCAGTATTGTTGCAATATAAATCATTATTTATCTACAAAAAAATTTTATTTTTCTTTAGTAAATAAATTTATTTTTCCTTTCACAATTAATTATTGATAATATTAATATTTAATTGATTGAAAATAATAATAATAATTGATAAATAATAAAAAAAAAAAATTATAAATAATATAAAAATAATTTAGCTGTAGTTAAGACAAATTTAATTTAAAAATTTGTAAAATGTTTTTTTTATATTTTTTTATTTGAATCAATTTACACGTTCTATTTTTTTTTTTTTTTTTTTTTTTTCTTTTTATAATTGACAGGTTAAATAAGTTAAAATAAATAAATCATGATTATATTTTAATCATTGACAGTTGAAATTTAAAAAATAATTAAAATGATTAAAAAAATAATGGACCTGTTAATGATACAGGCACAATGAAGACGTTACAATTTTTTGTAAATTTGATAATTATTTTATCAACTATTAGCTCAATTAAATGTAAAGCTAAAAATTTACGGTATGTCGTAAACAATATGAAAATATAATTTGTTGATTAATTTAATGTATATAATTAAAGGTCAGAAAATCATTATGAATTGATGGAAAAATCAGAAAGAAAACCAGGTGAACCATTGATACTGAGACAAAAAAGAGTTATTAAATTTGAGGATCTTTTATTGAATGTTAAAAAAAGACTAGTTGAAAATTTAAATTCAATAAAAGATTATGAAGATATTGATGCTGATGATAGTGATACGGATAATGATGTTGAAGAGGAAACAATATTAAAAAGAGAAATTGATATTGATCAAAATGAAGAAAGAGAAAAACGTGATGAAAAAAAAATGAAAAATCTTGAAATAGCTAAATCAGAGCTTGAAAAAATTGAAAAAAATGTTGAAAATGAAATATTAAATCTTGTAAAACGTTCAAAAAAAACCTAAAGATAATTCTATTTTATTAAATAATAATTCAAAGCGTCAAGTTGAAAATTCAATTGGTATTACATCTGAATCACAACCAAGACTATTAAAAATTAAAGTTGAAACAGTTGAATTTGATCAAAATACAAATGATGATAATAGCCAAAATAATGACAGTGATAAATTGAAAAAAAATACGTTAAAAAAATATGATAATGCTGGAAGAAGACAAACATATGACATGAAAAATACCAATCAAAATGACAAAGATATTGAGAATAAAATTAAAAAAAGAATTGAAATGATTAGAGATTTAGTAAAACGTCAACTTGAAATAAATAATGCAAAATTTGATGAACTACAAAAATCAATTGGTAATAATAATGCTGATTATTTTGATGATAAAATGATTGAAATATACAAATTGAAGAAAATAATACACGAAATAAACGTAAAATTAAAAATAAAAAAATTATTAAAAAATCAATTTCAATACCTGAAAGAGCACAAGCTAAAATTGAAGATAAATTATAATTATAATTATTTAGAGATTTAGAAGTTGATCCAAGGCTGAGTTTTAGTGAGGTAATTTATGTTTAAATAATTCTAAAATAAATAAAGATATTATTTTAATAAATAAATAATTAAAAATTGATTAAAAAAAAAAAAAACATTTTAAACAGGCAAAAAAATATTATCGTAGTTCCAGAGATGTTGGTGATAATCATACCTCTATAAAGCTAGCTCACCAACATGGGCACAAATAAAAAAGGCTATAATGGGAATTTTGGGCTTTTTTTGGGTGGTAATATCGATTTTTGGGCTTTTGTAGATTTTTTTATATGCAGTGTTGTGCTAGCTTAAACTTAAGCTAGCACAACTTTGCCAATAATTGTTTAAATTAAAAAAAGGTGAGCTCATTTTTATGGGCTTTTTTTGGGTTTTCATTCTATCATAGTGAAATTTTTTTTTTTTAATTATTTTTTTTTTTAAGTATATTGTTGTGCTACCTTAAGCCTAAGCTAGCACAACTTTGTCAATAATTGTTTGAATTAAAAAAAGGTGGGCTCATTTTTATGGGCTTTTTTTGGGTTTTCATTCTGTCATAGTGAAATTTTTTTTTTTAATATTATATTATTTTCCCCTATATTTACAAAATTTTCTAAAAAACATTGGATTTTATTTTTAAACTCTTATTAATACTAAAAATTTATTAAATCACCAATTATTTCTCATCTTGAAGTATTTATTTAAAAAAAAAAAAAAAAAATGAAGCAAACAAGGAGAGATTTTAATCTGGCGTGTTTTTTCGTGTGCTATTTTTAGTATTCAGTTACAATCTATTTTACTCCTTTATTATTTTGACCTCTTTTTTTAAAAAAAGTTTTACTCAGTCAAATTACATAATTGTACTTTTTGATAATTTTTTTTTTTCTTAGTTTTTCTTAGTCTTTATTTAATTTTTAAAGTTACATCTTGTTTTGATGATTATTTTTTTTTTTTAAACATTTATTTTCCTTTCATTTTATGATTTTTATTTTGTGCGCGTTTAAAATTATCGTATGGTTTTAATTTTATTTTTCATATTTTTATCTTCATTTAACTTCCATTCGAGCATTAATTTAATAAATGTATAAACTATTATGACATATTATTTACAACTTTTGATCTGAAAAGAATAAGGGATTTTTATTTTTATTTTTCCATTTAAAAAGAGGACAGATAATAATTATTTTAGAGAGCTATAAATGGTACAACAGATATACATCTTTAGTGTATATTTAATTATTAAAAAGTATTGTTTTATTGACGCAATAAATTTATTATTATTATTTTATTTTTTTTTCCATCCATAAAGATATCTTTGAAAAATTTATTTTATGCTTTGTTACTGATGTCAACATCAAATATTAAAATGCAAGAAAATCTTGAAAAAAAATTATTTATATTGTTTTTTTTTTTTTCGTCTAGTTTAATTGGCTCTGAAGAGAAAAATATTGGAGGTATTTGGAGGTGTCATTTAGATAATTCTTCCAATAATTGAAAGCCAAAAAAAATAATGTCATGTACTAGTACTGCCACGACAAGAAATAGCATTTTCCTATATTCCTACATTTTTTTAATTTAAATTTTATTATGTATATTGATATTATTTTCTCGTTAATGTTTATTGTTAATTTATTTATTTTTTTCCTTGAAGTTGATATTGTATAAATAAATAATAATATTGCTTTTGAATTTGATAACAGAATCGCAATAATGTAGTGTTTAATTTTCAAGAGAAAAATCAATAGTTAACTATCTGACATGAGTAGAGATTGACGTTACATGGGAATATTAAATAAACATTGATATTTTTTAATTGAATTTTTTTTTTATTTTAACATTAGTTTTAGAATATTGTAAATATACATTCAACACGTCATCAACATATCATATCAAATATAAAACTCTCTGTATATTTAAAAATCAATTCAAATATTATGATAAATAAATATTTCATTGATAAAAATATATAATTATAAATATATTTCCTGTTGATTAATTAACTTTTTTTTCTTTAAATATTTACCTTAAATTAGTTGATAAATAAAAAATATTATTGCTAGACTTGAACATATGGTAAAAAAAAAAATATGTTAATATTGTAAAATCATTAAAATTGTTTGATGACAAAACTCAATGAGTCCTTGAAACACAATCGCTTACGGTGTCTTATATAGCTTTATATTTTATTATTATAATTTTATATTTATATATCGTATATCTGCACATCGTAACTAATCAAAGACCCGCACAATTTCTCACACTCGATCGTCTCAAGTCCCTGTTTGTTGTTGTTGCAACCAGTCTCAACGAATTACATTTTAAAAAGTAATAAAAAAAAATAAATTATTATGTAACCCTACAGCACAATTTTAATCAGACAAGATACCAGATTGTCGTTAACAATAAAAAAAAAAATGAATAATAAATAATAATAAATATATAAAACAACGTATTCTCCGGATGTCAATTCATCTAATGACACAATCACAATTCACAATGCGGAAGTTTATGAAAAAATTTTCTCCATCTGAAATTTGCTTGTATAGAAAATTAAATAGATTTTTTTTTATACAACTTTTCTCACAAGAAATACAATTTAATGAAAAATATATTTATGAATTTTTTATTATTATATTTGTACATGTAATTTTTTTTTTAAATATTCATAATGTTATAATTAATTTAAATATATTATTTCGATATACATTGCTAGCGTTGAATATTTAATTAAATAATTTTTATCAAGAAATTAAATTATATATTTCAATGCTATGTGAAGTATTTATTTATTCAAAAGTTTATCCAAATGAATAAGATTGAAGAAAAAATATATATTCTTATAGAAATATCATAATGACAAATTTAAACTTGGATATAGTTTATTGAATTGAAAGTCATTATTACCGCATGAATAGTTTTAAGAATTTTATATGAAACCAACAATTTTTGATTAACAGTAGTTGATTGAAAAAACGTGCACAGTAAAATTAAATCGTTTGTCCCTGACAAAAGTTAAAAAACAAATTTAAAAAAAAAAAAAAAAAAAATTAAACAAAACAAAATCAAGTACATTTACAATGAATTGTTAAGGTCTCGGTCTTGGTCTTGGAATAGTCATATAGTCGATCAATGGCGCGTAACTTGACTTTATTGATGATGATAGAAGAAGGGAGAATTTTAAAATAAAAAAATATGTTATGCCTTCTGTGAGTATATAGACTTACATTGCAATTTAATTCAGCAAAAAAAAAAAAAAAGAAAAATATTATGTACGACAGTTTATACTCACGGACCGGTTCAGGGACGCTTCTTCGAGGCTTCTAAGACACACTAAGTTTAAATGGACAAAACCAAATATTAAAAAACAGCAACTATTAACAACAATAAATCAAAAATAATTAATAAACAAATTTAAACAAAGAAAAATGAGTGAATAAATTTATCCCAACTTATAATCATTATTTCATTTTGATTTTAGAAAAATAAATAAAAAAAATAGACAAACAATAATTATAATAATAGATTCATTAGATGAGGCTGGTTAATTTTTTTCTGGTTATCATTTGGCTTCGTTTAATAATGATGATAATAATAACAATAATAATTTAAATCCCTAATGAAGTTCTGGTAATAATAAAACACGTGACAAGTGTTTTTTTTTTTTTTGTCGAAATAAATATATAAAATAATGAATTTTAATGTTAAATATAATGTAACAATATTATATTTAATTTGAATTAAATTGTGTATGGTTTGTTGAAGATACTAAGCATGTAAAAAATAATAAAAAGTTTAATAGAATAAAATGCGGTCAATTGATTCGATCGTGGCACCACAATGCTAGTTGTATTCTTGGCATAACACACACTCAAGATGTTATATACTCGATAGTTTCTATATGCTTTTTTTTTATTTAACGAGAGGTAGACAGATAGATAAAGAAAGAAAAAAAAAAAATTCACGTGTTTGACTTGAATTGTTTGAGTTACAGTGGGAAAAACTTGAAATATTCTTTTTATCATTTCATCATCATGATTTTCAATGAATTATTTTATACAAAAATATAATAAATAAATGATTTTTATTTATTGATTTATTGATTTATATATTTCGTTTCGTTCTTTTTTTTCAGTGATGTTAATCGATATGCAAAAATTCCTTGGAAAGACGTCAAGGTTGGTGACCTTATACATTTATCAAACAATGAAATTGTACCAGCTGATTTATTGTTATTACGAAGCAGTGATCCTCAGGGTTTTGCACTTTTGGATAATTGTAATTTAGACGGTAAAACAAATCTTAAACAACGACAAGTTGTTAAAGGATTTTTAGATATTCAAGATACATTTCAACCATCAAAATTTCGCTCAGTTGTTGAAGTTGATCAATCAAGCACAAAAATTTACAGGTAATAATATCAATAAATATTTTTTATAAATTAAATATTATTGAAATTTTAAATTATTTATCAAAAGGTTTTATGGAGCTGTTGTACATCCAAATGGTACCAGAGTACCAGTGACAACTGAAAATATTTTATTACGTGAATGTTTATTAAAAAATACGGATTTCATCGAGGGAATTGTTGTTTATGCTGGTCACGAAACAAAAGCTATGCTAAACAATGGTGGTCCACGTTATAAAGTAAGTTATTATTGTTAGTTATTTTTTGTTGGCTTGGAAAAAAAATAAAACTAATGATATTTTGATAATTTATTTTACAGCGTTCAAGATTAGAACGACAAATGAATCTTGATATAATATGGTGTGTTTTGATACTAATTGTATTGTGTATTGTTGGAGCTGTTGGTTGTAAATTATGGCTATCAACATTTAAAACAACTACCTCTGAGCCTTTTTCGTCAGATTTTAGTAATTCAAATTACGAGGGTATATTAACATTTTTAACATTTGTTATAATACTTCAAGTTATGATACCACTTAGTTTATATGTTACAATGGAAATGGCTAAAGTTGGACAAGTTTATCATATTGGTCATGATACTGAACTTCATGATCCTGAAACTGGACGTAAAGCTGAATGTCGAGCTTTAAATATCACTGAAGAATTGGGTCAGGTAAATTGATATATAAATATAAACTTTAAATGGTAATGTTAATTTATTAATAAAGGACAATTTATTTCATTATATAAAAAAATAATTGTATTTTTATTATTCTGTTGAATTATCTAGATACAATATGTATTCTCAGACAAAACTGGAACATTGACAGAAAATAAAATGATATTTCGAAGGTGTATTGTTGGTGGTCAAGATTACACAGCCACATCGTGACATCATGAATTCAAGCGGGAAAAATCGACACTGTTGTGCCACAATATGCACGCAAAGAGAAGGAGAAGGAGAACGATTATGGCTGAAAAATAGTTATAGTTGAATAAGTATATAAAAAATTTTATTTAATTTTTTTTTTTTTTTTTTATTCTTCTGAGGGGAGAGGGACTTTGAGAATTGTGCAACGTGATATGTTATATCAGTTGTCATCAACAAATTGATAAAGAATTTCTTCAATAAAATGTTCGTAAAAAATATACATCATTAATAATATTATTTTTTATTTTACAGTTTCAAGACCAAGTACCAAGTCAGGACTATAGTTGGCTTTGATGGTCCAGCAACGAAAATTCGTATTTACTTTTCTTTAATGTCATCGAGTGCTGATGATTAAGTAAATTATTATTTTTGTTTCTTTGAATATTTAAATAATATAAGTACCTATATGTTTTTTCTTTTTGGATAATTTATTATAATAAAACGATTTTCATATTATTTTATTGGTTTTATTACTGATTTATAATTATAGTATTAAATATTATTCGATTAATGATCATTTCTACCGATAATATAAATAACTTGAAATGTTAATAGGTAAATCAAAATTTATATTACCATGATTGGAGATTGAAATTAAAACATATAAATATACAACCGTTTATTGTGATCTAAAATTAATGACAAATAATCCTAGATTGTGTTGGGACCAAGTAGAACTGTTGAATCTTACACAACGAAAAGCAACTTACAATTTCCAACATAAATTCTCAATACATTCAATTATAAGCTGCTTTTTCAAGTATTGGTCCAATTTCGATTGAACACACTTATGCTACAGAATGTAAAAAAAAATTATTTAATTTTCAATTTAGAAAAATTTCGTATTATTAAAACGACAAGCCCAAGATCTAAATCGAGAAAATTTATAATAATAATAAAATTTTAATAAATAAATTATATACTAATGTTAAACTTTAACAAAATAAAAACTATTTTTATGAAAATGGATCATAAAAATGGATTAAAATAATGCAAAAAAAATTACATTTTTCATTCAACACAATGATGACAATGATAATAAAAAGTGAAAAACGAACAACTTGAGTTAAATAAAATTCTATAAAAATATAATCTTAAAAAACAAACAATTTTTTCAAATTATTTTTGTATTTTTCCATAATTTTTATTATTATTTTGTCAATCGATTGAGTATAGATGTCTTGGGATGCTAGAATGCCTAGACCAAGTGAGTGGATCATTAAAAATAATAAAAATAAATGTGTCAATTGAAAGGACACTTGTGATGACAATGAAAAAAATATTGCAGGATTCTCAGTCAGTGGAAAAAATCGTGGCAATAAGACACAAGTAACCATGACGAAGCCAATAACATCAGATATTTATCAAGGATTATTTCCAATTTATCATTTGAGCAAAGGTCTAGGACTTTTACCAGTCAGATTTTTATCACAAGCATTTGGAAAATACATTGGTCGTATTTATACAATTGACATTATTTACGGGTAAGAATAAAAATTAATTTAACTAAAAAAAATAATAATTAATTATTTTGTTTTGTCTTTTTTTAATATAGTGTTTGTCTGCTATTATTATTTATTGGAGCTGAGATATATGGTCTTCACAGAGACCTGAGAGATGGTTGGGTCAACAGTACAAGATTAAAACATCAAACTGCATTAAATGTTACAATTGGTGATGTTTTTGCTGTTGCATTATTGGCAGCTGTTGGTGTACTTGGTGCACCATTTAGATGGAAATATATACAAGAAATTATGACACGTCTCAGTGAAGTAAGTATCATAATATTCTCTCTCTTTTTTTGATCAAATAATAAATTTAAAAATACAAAATTTTAGGCTGATGAAAAATTGAGTTATATAACACCAAGAAAAACAAAAAAATTTGCAATAATATTAACAGCTTGTGCTTTGTCGTATTTAATATTTATATCATGTCTTGATGTATATTCTTGGGATCGACAAACAAAATTAAAAAGAAAAATGCCTGATAAAGGACCAATTAATTATTCACCAATATATTTTTTATATATTCAAGCGATGATGATTGAAATACAATATACAGTTGCAACTTATAATTTAAATGAACGTTTTTTAAGGCTTAATAAAAATTTAGAGAGTCTATTAAAATACAGTAAAAAAATGATGAAAACAAATTTTCATTTGATAAGAGAAACAAGAGAACAAAGTAAATTAGCTGGGTACTTGAGATCAGATAATGAAACAAGGAATGTTGGAAGAGCTATTAGAACAACAAAAATATCTGATTGGATAACTAGTGATGGAGATGGTAATTATATTTTTTGAATTTTAATAATAAATTATTAATAAAAATAATAATATTTTTGTTTTGTATAAATAGAAACTCGTGATATGGTTGAATCAATATCACAATTAATAACAGTTCATTCATCATTGTGTGACACGAATATATTGATAAACAAAGCATTTGGTTTACCAATTCTTCAAGTGTACAATTACTTTGGTGTGCTCTTCATGTATTTAGAATGTTAATGGTTGTTCAACCATGCTATGCAACAACAACAAATTCAAAAAAAAACAGCAATTCTTGTTAGTCAATTATTAAGTACAACATGGGATTCAGAAATTTGTAAACAACTTGAATATTTTTCACTTCAATTAATACACAGACCATTTTATAATCTATATTAATTCCACAACGATTTGGCAATATTTTCTATAATAAAATTGTGGTTTTAATGTTTTTTCCATACCCGATCATGTTGTAATAAGTTGATAATTTTTTTTATTAATAAAATTATGATAATAAGGCTGAATTAGATCTTTAATAAATTTCAATCGTATAAATTTGTTAAGTTTTATATGTAGAAGAACAAATTAATATTATATGAATTTTTTGGTTTATTTATAAATTAAAGTAATTTTTCAAGTTTAATATATCAGTCGAAAAAATATGGACTATATTTTTTTTCGTTTTTTTAAATTTTAGTATTTTAAATCTTCCATTTATGAAGTTGAAAAAAATTGTTTAAATATTAAATAGCCTAGTCATTTTGCTCACTTATCAGGCCAAATGATTTATAATGAATTTTGTAAATGTATATCTAAGAGAAAGATTAAACTAAATATATTGATTTGTAGTCTACATGAATTTCTTTACAATATTACCCATTTGTTAATAGTTTTTTAAATTATTATGGGAATTAAATAAATTAGTAATTTTTATAAAAATCTCGAGAGCTGTATAATGTTTTATTTAGTGTTGAAAATAGCTAAGGAAAAGACGTAGCCAAGAAAAAATAAATAGTACTTTCCATTAATTTCTTTGCTTAATTTCTTCAAATTAATTATTAATTTTTATAAAAATCCTGAGAGCTGTATACTTAATGCTCTATTTAGCGTTTGTCAGAGTATGTTTGTATTGTGCGCATTGTAAAAAAAAAGCGATACAAGTCGCGCACGTTACCGTGGTACTACTAGCGCCCCTCAATTATAAAACTCCATGCTTGTTACATATATAATATATTTCAGTGTACTACTATAGCTTGTATATACGTTGTCTGTACGAGATTTATTTATCTGTCGGGTGCTTACGGGCTTCCGGTCTTATTATATTTTATTCTGCTGTCAATCTGTCATTTTTGGTCATTCTGATTGATAACTCTGACTAAAATAGTAAAAATGGATTTTCGTCGTTTTCGTCTCCCAAATAATTTTGGTAGGACCTCGTTAATAATCGGTGGGATATGTGGGATGTACGCTCTAATAAGATGGGACGTGGATACCTACATGAAAAAGTAATTATTGATTTTTTTTTTATAATTAAAAAATGTGAAAAAAAAAAGAAATTGCGTATTAATTTTTTTTTTTTGTTTTGTCTGTTACAGGGTGGACATCATAAGAAAAGAGTAATTATTAAATTTTTTTTAAAATAAAATGTAAAAAAAAAAAAAAAAATTATGCATTAATTTTTTGTTTTGTTTTGTCTGTTACAGAACCGAAAAAACCTATGGGAAAAGCAAGTAATTATTGAAAAAAAAATAACATAATCATTAAAAAGTATGTAATTTAATTCAATAAAAATATAAAAATGATTGATTGAATAAAAAAAAAAAAAATTTATTCATTGGTTTTACCTTTTTATTAATTTTATTTTATACACGCGGTCATGGTGAATTTTATTTTTTAAATTATTATTATTTAGATTAATTTTCAACTTGAATATATTTTATTTAATGAAAAACTAATTGACCCAAGTTGGATTAATTTATTTAACACAAACTTGATTGTTTAATTAATTTTGCAAAGGAATCACAATGCACTTCTAGAAATGTCTCGAATTTAACGAACAAAAGATTGAGGTTAGGTTTATTAATTATTCAATTTTTTTTTTTTGTCACTTAATATACAAAGACGTATAAAATGTGCTTATCAACAATAACAGGCATTGATTATTATTTGTTGTACTTGTGTTCAATGAATTTCAGAATCAATGACACTTGGTAAATTAACATTACAAGAACTAGATAGTTGTGAAACGTAAGTTGAATTTAGCAAAGCTACGTAAATCAGCTAGTTATTCATATCTCTAATAAACTGCAGTTTATGACAAATATATATTATTATTTCCACCATAAATTTTCAGTACATTCAATTGTAAGTTGTCTCTCTTCTTCAGCAGCTTTAGTACAACTTTCCTAAGCTGCTTTTTTAAGTATTGGTCCAATTTCGATTGAACACACTTATGCTTCAGAATTTAAAAAAAAAAAATAATATTTTTTAGATGGCTGGTGCTGTTACGACGTATCTTATTATTTTAATCCAATTTCAAAAAGCTGATGATACCAAAGGCACAAGTAATATGCTAAAAAATGCAACTTTATTATTGAGAAATGTCTCGTCACGTCTCAACTCAACTGCACTTAAGGTACATTCTCAGCTACCTTCCGAATATAAGAATTTCTTGAAATTTATACAGTATGTAATTGAAATATTGATAAATCATTTCGTGAAATAATATATTATGTTACAGACTTATTTTTTTTATAATAATTAATTAAACTTGGCTACTTTTAGAGAGGTTAAACATGGGCTCTTATGGGAGGGGATGTTTGAAATTTTTTTGATCATAACTAAATTACATTTCTAAATATAAGATTTTATTGAAAAACTGATAGATAATAGTAAAAATAATAAGGAATTTTTTAATACCTGGTTTATATGGGGTTAGAGAACTGATTTCGTTATTTTAATTAAAAATATGTGGTAAAAAGTTGTTTTTTACTGATTTTCTAATGAAGAGCCATAATATTGAAAAAGCAGGAAAATAATTAAACTTGCATAAAAGAAATTTGATTACAAAATAATGGAGCATCATAAATGCAAACATTAATGAAAATATTATTAAAATGTTTTTATTAACCATATAAAATTGAGATTGATAATAAATATTAATTGGATATAAATAAAAAACTTCATACTGATACAAATCAGTGATGCATACTAACAAAAAAAAATTTTTGTGTGCAATATTGAAATGAATAAATATTATAGAATAATTGTTTTTATCAATATATAATTGGTTTTTATTGGAATATATTGCATAAGATTAATTAATAATGGAAAAAATAAATTGTTAACACAAAAAAAATGATCATGAAAATTTCAAACTTTTGGTTTTTTGGGGTTGGTAGGACAAAATCTCCAATGTAAAAAGCATAGGATTTTATTTAGGACACGCCCACAAAATCTAGCTGAAAATGTACCTTAAAAGTTTTTAATGCTAAAAAAAAAAGAAAAAATATATATTTATTTACATGTTTGTATTTTTAAGGATAATATTTTGTTTTTTTATTTAAATAAAAGGAAAAAATTATGCGATAATAGTATTAAAATAAATAATCAACATATTGACAATATAATAACGTTTGATTTTTATTTCATTCCAGCTGGGTATAAGTTTTTGCTTGACTTTTTTTTTTAAATTAGTTTATTTTTTATTTTCAAAATCGGAATGAAACTTTATAATAAAGCACCACGTTATACTATCAATAAAGTGGAATGTTCTATTCCATTGTTTAATTTTTAAAAATTTATTATTATTATTTTTTGTCAATTTTAATTAAAAAAAATATTTTTACATTATTGTGATAATTTTTTATAATGCAAAAAAAATAGACATGAGCAGTATGAGCGTGTTTCTCCAAATGGAGCTTAAAATTTACTATAAAAAATAAGCTTATTTAAAAATTTATCATTTAGTGAATTATAAATTATTATATATTTTTTTTTTCAAGCAGATAAATAAGCGAGAAAAATATTAATTATTTATTTTTTTTTTTTTGTACATACTTATGGTAATTGCGTTTTTATCGCAAGACACTGGCCTGTTCTATTAATATCATGATATAAAAATTTTTTATAAAATAGTTAATTAACAAATAATTTTCTAATTTGAAAAAAAAAAAACATACAACGAAGATAAATATTTAAAAAACACGATTTAAGTACAGGCTTGAATTGTCAATTGGTGCTAAAAAATTTACCTACAATTTAAAATTAACATAATCAATAGAAGCTTATTGCTTTTCTAGTTATTGTTCGTACACATAATAAAATTTAATTAACTAATAAATATATAATTTAACGTTAAAAGAAAAAAATATACTTACATAATTTTTTTAACAATAAAAATTTGTCCTACATATTATAAATATTATTAGTGAATCAATATCAAATCAACAGTTGCTTGATAATATAATATTTTCTATGTGGCACTGGATTATCACTAAATCATCAAAAAAAAATATTGTAAAAAAAATTACATGAAGCTATTATACATTTTCTGATTCGCGATAATTGTCACTACGATTTGCTTGACTAAATGATATTCTTGATGCCTCTGCAAGTTCACCAAGTAAAAGATTTTCACGACTTAAATCAACAGATGATCTACTTGTTGGTTGATTTTCGCTGGTACTTCTTGCGAATTTTTTCATTGCTCTGTCATGTCTTTGTTTATCACGTTCAAGTTTTAATTTTGTAAATTCATCATCTTCTGGAACTTGTGATGATCCTGTTGATGTGCATGCTGATTGTATACTTATATTGTCTTCTTCAACTGGACCATACTCATAAGCAACACTTGATCGTGCTGAATTTGATGATAGTTGTGGTCTAATAATATAAATAATAAAATCAAATACATATTTTCAGTGAAAAAAAAAAATATAATAAATAATTATTTTACCTTGGATAACGTGTTGGAACTGCTGGACCAGCTGGAGCACTTGTTGACAGTATATCTCCATTTCTGTACATTTTTCTGGGTACATCAACTGGAGCACTTGGTATTGGTGGTCCAGTAGGAAAAATACTTGCAACATGTGGACGATGTTCTGGACGAATTGATGTCATTGTCATTTGTTCATCAACTTCTTCAATAACACCAATTCTCATTGAACCACCAGCACCACCATATCGATTTTGTAATGATGCTGATGAACTTGAATTTGGAATTCTTCCAGGTGTTTTATTACCATCAGGTCTATCATCTTTTGTAAATATTCTTTTAACAAAACTTGTGATACTATTAACTCTTGGTAATGAACCACCAATATTACTTGCTGTTGAACCAGTATTAAGAGCTCTATCTCTTGCACTAACTCTACTTGCACTTCTTGATAATTTACCACCAGCCATAAAATGAATACCCGATGCAGCATCATCAGCAATATCATTACGAAATTTTTCACCATAAGAACCAGCATTTATCATTTCATCAATTCTAACTGATGACGGTAATAATTCTTGTTGTGCTGCTGATAGCTGAATACCAGCAGTTGATGCAACTGGATGCTCTTCACGAAATGGTTCAGCAGCAGCAGTATATGGTAATTCAACAGGAAATATTTCATCCCAATATTGATCTCTTATTAATTCTGGATGATCATGATGCATTTCATCAACAATTAAATAACTAACTTGTAAATTTCTATCAACAATCCAATTAACTTCAAAATCATCATCATCTTCACCAAATGGATTAATCAATGTTTCAGCAACTTTTAACCAACCCATATAAAAAAAAAATTGTAATGTTGTAAATACTGGAAAATATAAATCAATTTTTGATGGTATTTTAGCAGCTTGTTCTGGATTACCACTAGCTGTTTGTTCAACCCATTGTCTACCCATGACACTTGTTAAAAAATACGTATACGTAGCAAGTGTAACAACTAAAAAAAAATAAATTACATACATTAGTTGACATGTAATTTTATTTATAAATTATATAAAAGAAAAAAAAATATTTACCTTGTGTATAAACTAATGGTACTGATATTGTATCATAATGTATGAGTCTACCACAATTACCACGAAATTTATTTAATTCATCAATCAATGTTTTAACAGCAAAATCATCACGTATTCTTCCTTCTTTTCTTGCTCTTGTTACAATACTTGATGCCCAAACAATTGGCAGCCAATGTTTACTTGGTTTTGGAAATTTTGAATTTAATGATTCAAATATAACACGTTCATTTTCAAGTAACAGACCAGCTTCAACAAAATGATCAAGTGTTGGAAAACGTTTTTTTACACGTGGTGATACATTTGCCAATACAAGAGTCAAGCAAACACATACATATCTGAAACAATTGTTAATATATTATACATATTAAAATTGTTAATCTTTGGACTTGAAATAAATATTTTTTTTTCTATTTTTTTCTTTTGATTTACCTGACAATAGTACGTCTCATGAGTCTACCTCGTTCATCATTACCATGTATTGTAGCTGATACAAATACAGCAATTGAGTCAGGCCAAGGTATACAAATATACTGATTCCACCACCTGGTCATGACTATACTGACATAAAAACCAAGTACAAAAGACAATGGTATGAGATCACTGTACTCGTCACAATATGCAACAACAGCTTCAAATGTACGTTTTTGTGAATTATTTAGAAGAAAACGATATAATGCTGATAATGAATAATATATTGTTAAAAATAGTGCTAAATCCATCCATACAAGTTTGTAAATACTTGCTCTCCATCTAGAAAAATAAATATGCCACCAATGTTCATTAAAAAATTTAAATACAATTATTATTTATTTATAAAATTCAAATATAATAATATTATTTATATGTTAATAGAGTATAAAAAAAATCATAATAATAATTCAGGGTAGATGACCGTGACTCGACACCGTTAGCATACGTTATGTCGTGTGTTTTTTTTAAACATGAAATAGTTCAACGAATCGATAAGAAAATAACTTAAAAATTATATTTATTCATCTATTAACCCACAATTCTACTGACCTATGATAAAAATATAATTCTTGGATATATAATTTTGCTTGAATATTACCAAGTATATTATTTAATTTTTTTAAATTATATGATTATATAAAAAAATAAATTAATAATTCATTTGTAAAAAAAAAACGAATTTAGCAATGTTTTTTTAAATTTAAAATATCGATTTATAGCCATTATATTATTTATGTATTTATTTGTAATTATTCTTATTTTGTTGTTCGATGACATCCTCTTGGAACCAACGAGCATGACAAATTCTATTTTGGTAATAAACGGGTGTGCCAGACAGTTCATTGCGACCTCAACATGACAAATAAAAAATAAAAAAACAAAGCACCTTTAATTGTGTTTTAAAAAAATTATAATTATCGTATTTTATTTTGAATATTTGTATAACTCAAATTTATTTGTGATAAAACATTATTATTTTGTTTTGTAATGATATATTAAAATTATTAATGTCTGGAGGATTTTAAATGAAGGTTTCACACAATTGTAAAATTTGTATGAAATTAATCTTATCTCTCATGACTGAATCACACATTTGTTCGGCATGTGTGTGCAATTAATTTCTATCACGTCATGTACACACAAGCTACTTATTACCAATCTCGTGCTGATTTTTATTATGAAAAAAAAATAAATAAATAAATGACTTTGAGCCAAACCATTACCCACAGTTTCAAATATTAATTACCATCAATGATTCTACTCTATTTCCTCGAGTAAAAAAAATAAATAAATAAACACAAGTGAGTGTTGAAATACAAAAATAAAATGAAATTGTTTGCTAATGTATAATAATTGTAATTAAAATTAATAATAATAAAATACCTCAGTAATAATTTTAAGAAGCAGCCAAAACCACGACAGGTTGCAACTTCAGCAGTATATGTAACAGTCATTTTATTTTTAGTCCTTTATTCAAGGATCATTCAATATCTGATGAATATTTTTATCCTTTTTATTTTGCTTATTTTTTTTTAAATTATCAATTGGTCTTGTTGCATCACAAAAATTAAAATTCAATAAATTAAATATTTCCTCTACAAATGGCACTTGTCTTGGTTCCCATTCGACAAGGACAATTAATAATATCCTTATTGAAAAAAAAATAAATAAAAACGATTTTACCTTCGTTTTAAAATAAATAAAAAATATTTCTTATTTGATGATGATGATGCTGATGATGGTATTGTTTTTTTAGACAACAAACATAATAAACAATTTTGCTATTTATTATCTTGATGAATTTTTTCCGGATTCCCGAGAGTATCCTGACCATCTGACTCTATATAATATGACGTCATGTGATTCAGTTCACATAAAATTCATTTGGTGATTCAATGAGTAAACCTTGATATTATTTTTTTGATTATTATTGACACTCAAACACACCAATTGACAACAATGTGATAATAACTTTTGATGACTTTGATGATCCTTTTAAAGTTCTTTTTATTTTTTTTTTTTTTATCAACACTTGTTTTAATTATTTTATCACAAAAATTCACTTGAATTATTCACTAAATTTTCATTTTTATTTAAGGCAAATTTCAATCCATTGACTTGTAATTTTAATTTTTAAACATACTGAAACAAAAATTAATATTATTTTTAATTTTTCTATATACAATTTAAATTAATATTATGGTTTTTCTATATTTTAATTTTGAAGGACAAATATCTTTTAATAATTGATTTATTTTTAAATATTTATTTTGTTAGTTGACAAATTTATTTATATTTTTTGATTGAACATATTTGATTTATATCAAAATTCCAACTAACGACAAATTATTATTTATACGTGAATTCACCTGTCTTAGCTGATAAATATTTTTTCAATTTTATTTATGTATTTATATTTATCAAAATGACATCAAATAACAAATATAAATTATTTTAAAATCGATTAAGATATGATTCCATCAGTTAAATTTAAAAATACCCACATTGTGATAATAGAAATTGATAATATTTTATTATCATTAAATAAATAAACTAGTAAGATAAATAAAAAAATTATAAAAATGTCCCTGAAAGTTTATTAACAATTTAAGGAAATATTTAAAATAAATTATGAACTCACCAAAAGTCTAGGAATTTAAAAAAAAATAATGAAAAAGATTGATGGATGTTAACCAGCTCTTCCACCTCAATTTGTTGATGACAACTGGTATAACATATCACGTTGCACAATTCTCAAAGTCCCTCTCCCCTTAGAGGAATAAAAAAAAAAAAAAAAAATTAAATAAAAATTTTTATATATTCAACTATAACTATTTTTCAGTCATAATCATTCTCCTTCTCCTTCTCTTTGCGTGCATATTGTGGCACAACAGTGTCGATTTTTCCCATCGACGAGGCAACAGTTCCATTTGATATAAACACAATATCGTTACCAGGAAACCACGCTGATGACCTCGTGTCAAACTCAAACGATCAGTATTGCCTAGAGTCAGATAAGAAGGTGAACAAGTTTAGCATAAAAAATATATTTTTTAAAAATAAACAAATATTATTAAAATAATTACAAAAATAAATTCGAATTTTTTCTTTTTTATTTCATTTCGAAATTATCTTTGTTATAAATTAAATTTATAAAAATTGCTCCAATTTTTTTTTATCAAATAATTTTTAATGATTAAAGCTTTAATAAAAACCAAGTCATGATCTTTTTCCTCTTTTTTTTTTTTTTGCAACAGACTGTTTGGCGCGTTGAAATAATCAGCTGACATGTGTGAAAAAATTTTGAGGACATTTAAACCGGTTCAATTATCACATTACATATACTAATTTAAATATAGAAAAAATTAATTTTTTCTATATTTAATTTTTTTTTTCCAAGTTATAAATATCTACAAGTTGTTTTAAAATAATTCAATCATAATGTATAAAGAGTTTAAATAATATTTTTTTAATAATCATTACACCGGAAGGAGCAGGCTCATTGTCGGAATGCGGGACATCAGAGAGGATACATAGAGAAGTGTTGGCTAGTGAAGGGTGCGGTGAGGTAGGAAAGGAATAAAAAAAAAAAAAAAGGAATCTCAGCTGACTAGTGACTATGTATAAAACTTATGCTCGTTCATCTCTCGACACACAAAGAGGACAAAAATAAAATAAACACAAAAACTTATAAGTTGAATTAAATTAAATTTTCTAAAATTTATTGCATCATATTCTTACCGATGATTAATTAATAATTATTTTCACTAAAATGCACGTGGTGTCTTGAATTTGGAGTAATCGATTGTGTTAGAAAAGGGGATAATAGAAATAAAAAGAATAATAATATAAAAAGACTGGCCACCGCGTCGACCGAGAAGGCACTGAAGCAAGTCGCGCCAAAAGATCTCCCACTTTAAACTGCATTTCTCTCTGCTCTCCCCTATCACCCCTTGCAATCAAATTATCCCCTACTTTTGCTATTTTTTTACTGCAAAATTGCCTCTCTCAACTCGTTTACTGATAAGTGATAAACTCACAAGATAACATGACTTCTAGGTTTAATTTTTTTTTTATTAATAATAAAATAAAAAATAAAAAAAATAAATTATATCAAAATAAATATTAAAAATAAATTACATCAAAATAAATATTTTTAATAGATTTTTTGTTTGTAAAGGGTGATAGGGGAGAGCACCCAGTTAAAAAAATCTCATAGAAACTACTAAAAAATACCAAATGCACATTAAATTCTCATATAGATATTATTTCGTGGTTTCTATGAGATCTTTTTAACTGGGCAGAGAGAAATGCAATTTAAAATGATAGGTGAGCTTATTGGTGGACGAGTTGAGAGACCCAATATTTATTAAAGTATAAGGGATGATTTGATTGTAACGGGCCTCATATTGTTATTCTCTATATACATATATATAATTTGTGGGTTTTTTTTATCTATGTACACGTCAGTACTGCTTTTTTTTTATGGAACAATTGAGATTGCCATTGTTCTGATAATGTCCTGATTTTTTTTTTCCAATGAATCTGATATCCTAAATTGATCCATGCGGAGAAATAAGTGGAGAAACGTTTAAAAAAAAAATTCTCCGAATTTCCTCCGAAATCGCTGTCATTTCTCCGCATGGATCAATATCGGAGAAATTCAAAGTTTTTGAGTAGAAATTAGGCAAAATGTCAATTCAACATAAATGGTACCCCTAGGAACAATAATTAGTGTCTTAAATCATTAAAACATTGTTGTTTAAATTTTATTTTTTTTTATTTTCGATTTTTTATTATCACTTTTTTTTTTTTTTCTTTCGTCGGCGACTTTTATGTTATTTATTTTTCATTTTACAATTAAATTTTCAATGATTATTTGTTTTATTATTATATATTTATATATTTTTTAACGAACAATAAAACGTTAATTTTTTTTTTAAACATTATAACATTATCGAAGTATAATAATTTTTTTTTTTTTTTAAATATAAAAATATTGTTATATGACGATGCTAATAATTGATCTAGTTAACATTTAATCGATGGCGCATTTGTAACATATTATGCAAATAAAAAATTATACCATATAAATAATATGGTTTAATTTTTTTTTTTTTTTCTTTTTCTATACATAGAAATTACAATTTTTTCATCATTTAAATAATTGTTATATTAAAAACTGACTTAACATATTTCTGTTGATTGTAGATATTGATATAATTAATTTATTTAAACTAAAATTGCTCGAACACAAGGTATATAACCCATTCTTAAAAAAAAAAGAAAAATAATAATTATAATTACAGTACGTATAACTATTTGTTGTTTTTACGTTTATCGAAATTACTTGTGGGTGTAATAATAACATGGAAAATTAAATATGAAAAAAAAAAATAAAATTAACGTACCAAAGCTCGAATTTAAAAACAAGTTTTTTTTATTTTTTATTATTGTTATATACGACATAATTTAATGACCACTTAATTGGTCATTTTTAATGTTTAAATTTTTTTATTTTAAGCATTTTCCCAATTTAACTAATTAAGACTTGGTCCCTTTAACCGTCACAGCCGATAAATGCAACGAAAAGTAGTCCTGGGAATTCGGAAGGCCACATTGACTTAACAAAAGAAAATAAATAAATGTAAAAATCCATTGTCTTAATAACAATTAAATAAAATATTGACAATAATCGGAGATTAACATTAAAAAAAAAAAGATTATTTTACACATTAGTACGATGATTGTTTAACAATGTTTAATTATTCTTTTCAACACGTATGTAAAATATTTTTTTTCTTCTTTTTTTGAAGTGAAATGTTGTACTGTGTTTGTGTGACTCCAGTGTGTGGCACATTTTGATGAGTCTGTAGTTTCCAACCACAGACATTAAATATTTATTCCATATTTTTTTTGTTTTTTTTTTTATATTTAAAATTAAATTCTTCATAAAAATATATTCACATCAAGCAACAATTGTAGTTAAAACATTGCTCTTGCCTCCATATGTTCTTGGCCTGTTAAATAAAAAATAAAATAAAATAAAAAAAAAATAAAAAAATACAATAGATAAAATAAAATAACATGTGAGTCTATTTGTCATTTTATATCAAACTGTTAAAACACGTCACGAGTATCGAGTTCAAGTTCACGTATGTTTATTTATCAGTTATATATTATTATTTTTTTTCCTTGTACTAGTTACTTCAGATATTCATTTTTACAATATGATATCAAAGTGTAAGATCGGTAATGATTTTAGTACCTGATTGTCGCGTGTTCAGTTGAACGCGACCAATTGGCGACGAGACGATTCTCGCCATTTGTCATATTTCTTCCAATATTATTTTTCATTACTTTTTGTTTCATACGATTACGAAGTTTGGCTTGTTGCAACATATCTGGTGCCACTGTATTCTTGACAGTTTTGTAAACAAATCTGATGAAAGGAAAAAGAAAAAATTAAATTCATTAGTGTTTATATCGAGACATGTCAAGAGATACATTGATTGAGGTCTTTTTTTTTCTTTTTGATACATTGAGGTCATTGATATTTATTTATCTAAACTTGTGATGAGTTTAAAAGTCCAAAATAATATGAGTAAATTGAAATACTATGTTGACAGTTGATGGAGAATTTAAAGGATTAAAATTGATGTATTACTAAATTAATTGTTAAATCATTACCTGGGTAAAACGGCAAGAACAGAGGCAAGTAAAACAGTGAGCCAATAAACTTGACGTGACATTGCCACAGGCATGACATAGTATGAACCTGGTAAACCCATACAATTGACACAAGCAAAACTGTATAACAGGCAAAATCCAAAAAATATCATCAACGATCCAATTATCGTTAAAACATGTAAAATTGTCTGAAATTAAAAAATATAATTTTTTTAATAATTAAATGATCATATTATAGTATAAAAATAAAACATACCCATGATCTAAACTCCATTGCAGCATGAAGTAACATCACAGCTATACAAGAGGTAGTTATTGTAGTTCCAAATTCCCAAATATCAACAACAGAATCATAATAAGCCTATTTTAAAATAAAAACAAAAAGAACAAGTTAATATAAAAATAAATAAATGATTTTGATGATAAAACTTACAGCTTCATTAACAAAAAATACGATGATACTTTGATACAATGCATCAGCCATTGTTATCCAAAATGAATGAGGTTTATATACAGAGGCCAGTCTACCACGGCTATAAAGTTCCGGTGATTCAAGCAATAGTTTGGATGAAGCAACTCTGTCATAAATTCCAATGACCAATGGTGGCAGTGAGGTAAATAATAAATTATAAAGCATCAGGTACACTTGATCAATCATGACACCTCCAGAAAAACCACAATACAGCTAAAAATAAATAATAAATTTCAGTATTAAATTTAGAATAAAAATAAAATATAATAATAAATAATAATACATACCTGATACCAAAATATGAGGAAGACAAACATGGCATTTTTATAAAAAAAATAAAGTATCATTCTGGCAAGTCTATCATAACACCAGTGTCCATGTAATAATAATAATCTAGCTAACATTGGAAATCTAGCAATAGCAAAATCTGATGCCATAACAGCTTGTGTACCTTCTCTTCCAGATACACCAACTCCAACATCAGCTGTTTGTATCATACTAACATCATTAGCACCATCACCAATAGCCAATGTTCTCATTCCTAATTTTTCTTTAACAACTCTAACAATATATGCTTTTTGTAATGGTGTTGCACGACATGCTAATACACTTGAACAATTTTGAGTTAATTTTAAAAATGGTGCTGTTAAACCAGATCTTGAATCAAGTATAAATGTCAATGTTTTACCATCAACAACAAGTGCACGTGGTCGTTGCCATGGACTACCAATTCTATGTGCAATTCTATCAACTGAATTAATATTACCAGGACTATGTGATGAATTATTTTGTAAATCATTATCAATACCACCAGAATTTTCATTTTCAATTGTTTCTAAAAAATTATGTATTAAACTTTCAGCAGCTGATTTTGTTTTAGCTTGTAGTTTTAATAATTGCATTGCTGGTGAAAATAATTTTGCCGAGTATGCAATATTAACAGCTGTTTCTGGTTTATCACCAGTTAATACCCATACAACAATACCAGCATCAATAAGTGCTGCCATTGCTTCTGGTACACCTTCTTGTAATTTATCTTCAATACCAGTTGCACCAAGTAATGTTAAATGTGATTCAAGTGATGAATATGATTCACGTATTTTACGATCACGATTTTCAAATGATAATTCAGCTTCATTATGTTTTTCCATCCATGTATCATATTCAATTTTAGTTAATGATCTTCTAGCCATAACAAGTGTACGTAAACCTTGTCTTCCATATGAATGTAATTGTTGACGTATTTTAACATGACTTATTGATTCTTCATCGTATGATGATAACGATGATAATACTGTTGAATCAGCACCTTTACTATACAGCACAATTTCATCTGTATTTGGATATTTAACAACAATTGACATACATTTACGATTTGAATCAAATGGTAATACATGTAATACTTCAAATGCAAGTGTTGATTTATCAGGTAATGATATAACAGCACTACGTGCTGTACGTTTTATTAATTTAACATCATATGCTTTTGCAGCATAAACTAATGCTAATTCATCAGGACTTTCAGCTTCATAAATTGGTGGTGGTGTTATTATTGTTGTTTCTGAATTTATTGATGTATTTTGACGTTCATCAGGACTTGAACGATTACCATTTGGTGAATATTTTTTTAATAATCCAATATTTAAACTTGGCATTGCTGGTACATTTAATAATCTTGGTCTTGATATTTTTGGTCGTGAATTTTCAACACTAACTGATAATGGCTCAAGTATTGGTGTATTATTATTATCTGTTGATGAACGAGCTGGTGTTGAATTTTCAGATTCTGATATTCTCGTATATCTACTATTAATAAACAAATAATTTTTTTAATTATAAATTTTTGTTAAATATAAAACTAATAAAAATATTTCCCAAATTCCCTCAACTAATTATAACTATCAAAATTGGATAGTTACAATACGCTTTAAAAATATTTCAATGACTTTGTGATTTCCCTCGACATTTGTTACAATCTACATAGCAATAAATTTCCATATTTATCATATATTACCTCATTGGTGCGACCCCATTTTTCTGTGGCTCTTCAATAACACCGCTTGAATTCATGATGTCATGATGTGGCTGTGTATTGACAACAACTGTATTACAAATAGCTAACATTATAAGAAATTCTTGAAGTCTATGACGTGCATTTCCAATTAATAAATCTTCTTTTAATCTTGTACATGCCATTATATCAACATCTTCACCAAGATGAGCATAATCTTGACCACCAACAATACATCTTCGAAATATCATTTTATTTTCTGTCAATGTTCCAGTTTTGTCTGAGAATACATATTGTATCTAGATAATTCAACAGAATAATAAAAATACAATTATTTTTTTATATAATAAAATAAATTGTTCTTCATTAATAAATTAACGTTTATATTTCTATATCAATTTACCTGACCCAATTCTTCAGTGATATTTAAAGCTCGACATTCAGCTTTACGTCCAGTTTCAGGATCATGAAGTTCAGTATCATGACCAATATGATAAACTTGTCCAACTTTAGCCATTTCCATTGTAACATATAAACTAAGTGGTATCATAACTTGAAGTATTATAACAAATGTTAAAAATGTTAATATACCCTCGTAATTTGAATTACTAAAATCTGGCAAAAAAGGCACCGAGGTAGTTGTTTTAAATGTTGATAGCCATAATTTACAACCAACAGCTCCAACAATACACAATACAATTAGTATCAAAACACACCATATTATATCAAGATTCATTTGTCGTTCTAATCTTGAACGCTGTAAAATAAATTACCAAAATATCATTAGTTTTATTTTTTACCAAGCCAACAAAAAATAACTAACAATAATAACTTACTTTATAACGTGGACCACCATTGTTTAGCATAGCTTTTGTCTCATGACCAGCATAAACAACAATTCCCTCGATAAAATCAGTATTTTTTAATAAACATTCACGTAATAAAAGATTTTCAGTTGTCACTGGTACTCTGGTACCATTTGGATGTACAACAGCTCCATAAAATCTTTGGATAAATAATTAAAAATTTTAATAATATATAATTTATAAAAAATGTTTATTGATATTATACCTCTAGAAAGTTAGCACATTACAATGGACACAAACTGATATAATTAGAACAAAAATTTTATGCTGTGCTATAACTTGCGATGCATAAATGCAATGTTCTAGCTTAATATTAAGTTAACACAACTTCAATATTAACTTATTCTAATGAACTGATCAATTATGTGCTTTTATGTGTTTTCATTGTACGTTTAAATTTATTTTTGTTTTAATTACTTTTATTTAAATAAGTTGTCAGCTAATATTAAGAACATTCTTTAATAATTAACTTATTTTGGTGAACTCTTGACAAATTATGTGCTTTTATGTGTTTTCATTGTACGTTTGAATTAATAATACTTTTATTTAAATAATTTGGATTATTTAAATAAAAGTGATCAAAAATAACTTTAAGCGTAGAATCATAAAAACATAATAATCGATCTGGAATAAGTTAATTATTAAGTTATTAACTTAATAACTTATTAGGAAAATTATTTAAATAAAAGTATAAAAATTAATTCAAACGTCAATGAAAATAATAATTGGTCATTCATTAGAATAAGTTATTATAAAGTTGTGTTAACAATATTAACTGTACATTAAAATATTTCACATATTAATATATCAGTTGTCATTGTACTAACTAATCAATTACCTGTAAATTTTTGTGCTTGGTTGATCAACTTCAACAACTGAACGAAATTTTGATGGTTGAAATGTATCTTGAATATCTAAAAATCCTCTAACAACTTGTCGTTGTTTAAGATTTGTTTCACCATCTAAATTACAAGTATCCAAAAGTGCAAAACCCTGAGGATCACTGCTTCGTAATAACAATAAATCAGCTGGTACAATTTCATTGTTTGATAAATGTATAAGGTCACCAACCTTGACGTCTTTCCAAGGAATTTTTGCATATCGATTAACATCACTGAAAAAAAAAAACGCAAAGAAATATATAAATCAATAAATCAATAAATAAAAATCATTTATTTATTATATTTTTGTATAAAATAATTCATTGAAAATCATGATGATGAAATGATAAAAAGAATATTTCAAGTTTTTCCCACTGTAACTCAAACAATTCAAGTCAAACACGTGAATTTTTCATTTCTTTCTTTATCTATCTGTCTACCTCTAGTTAAAATAAAAAAAAAGTATATAGAAACTATCGAGTATATAACATCTTGAGTGTGTGTTATGCCAAGAATACAACTAGCATTGTGGTGCCACGATCGAATCAATTGACCGCATTTTATTCTATTAAACTTTTTATTATTTTTTACATGCTTAGTATCTTCAACAAACCATACACAATTTAATTCAAATTAAATATAATATTGTTACAATATATTTAACATTAAAATTCATTATTTTATATATTTATTTTGACAAAAAAAAAAAACTTGTTACGTGTTTTATTATTACCAGAACTTCATTAGGGATTTAAATTATTATTATTATTATCATTATTATTATTAAACGAAGCCAAATGATAACCAGAAAAAAATTAACCAGTCTCATCTATTGGAATTATTATTATAATTATTGTATTATTATAATTAACTATTTTTTTTATTTATTTTTTTAAAATCAAAAAGAAATAATGATTATAAATTGGGATTGGGATAAATTTATTCACTCATTTTTCTTTGATGAAATTTTTTTATTAATTATTTTTGATTTATTGTTGTTAATAGTTGCTGTTTTTTAATATCTGGTTTTGTCCATTTAAACTTAGTGTGTCTTAGAAGCCTCGAAGAAGCGTCCCTGAACCGGTCCGTGAGTATAAACTGTCGTACATAATATTTTTTTTTTTTTTTTTGCTGAATTAAATTGCAATGTGAGTCTATATACTCACAGAAGGCATAACATATTTTTTTATTTAAAAAATTCTCCCTTCTTCTATCATCATCAATAAAGTCAAGTTACGCGCCATTGATCGACTATATGACTATTCCAAGACCAAGACCGAGACCTTAACAATTCATTGTAAATGTACTTGATTTTGTTTTGTTTAATTTTTTTTTTTTTTTTAATTTGTTTTTTAACTTTTGTCAGGGACAATCGATTCAATTTTACTGTGCACGTTTTTTCAATCAACTACTGTTAATCAAAAATTGTTGGTTTCATATAAAATTCTTAAAACTATTCATGCGGTAATAATGACTTTCAATTCAATAAACTATATCCAAGTTTAAATTTGTCATTATGATATTTCTAAGAATATATATTTTTTTTTCAATCTTATTCACTTGGATAAACTTTTGAATAAATAAATACTTCACATAGCATTGAAATATATAATTTAATTTCTTGATAAAAATTATTTAATTAAATATTCAACGCTAGCAATGTATATCGAAATAATATATTTAAATTAATTATAACATTATGAATATTTAAAAAAAAAATTACATGTACAAATATAATAATAAAAAATTCATAAATATATTTTTCATTAAATTGAATTTCTTGTGAGAAAAGTTGTGTAAAAAAAAAAATGTATTTAACTTTCTATACAAGCAAATTACAGATGGAGACAATTTTTTCATAAACTTCCGCATTGTGATTGTGTCATTAGATGAATTGACATCCGGAGAATACGTTGTTTTATATATTTATTATTATTTATTATTCATTTTTTTTATTGTTAACGACAATCTGGTATCTTGTCTGATTAAAATTGTGCTGTAGGGTTACATAATAATTTATTTTTTTTTATTACTTTTTAAAATGTAATTCGTTGAGACTGGTTGCAGCAACAACAAACAGGGACTCGAGGCGATCGAGTGTGAGAAATTGTGCGGGTCTTTGATTAGTTACGATGTGCAGATATACGATATATAAATATAAAATTATAATAATAAAATATAAAGCTATATAAGACACCGTAAGCGATTGTGTTTCAAGGACTCATTGAGTTTTGTCATCAAACAATTTTAATGATTTTACAATATTAACATATTTTTTTTTTACCATATGTTCAAGCCTAGCAATAATATTTTTTATTTATCAACTAATTTAAGATAAATATTTAAAGAAAAAAAAGTTAATTAATCAACAGGAAATATATTTATAATTATTAATAATAATATGTATTTTTATCAATGGAATATTTGTTTATCAATATTTGAATTCATTTTTATATATATTTTTAAATACAGAGAGTTTTATATTTGATATGACATGTTGATGACGTGTTGAATGTATATTCTAAAACTAATGTTAAAATAAAAAAAAATTTCACGCAAGATATCAATGTTTATTTAATATTCCCATGTAACGTCAATCTCTACTCATGTCAGATAGTTAACTATTGATTTTTCTCTTGAAAATTAAACACCACATTATTGCGATTCTGTTATCAAATTCAAAAGCAATATTATTATTTATTTACAATATCAACTTCAAGGAAAATAATAAATAAATTAACAATAAACATTAACGAGAAAATAATATCAATAGACATAATAAAATTTAAATTCAAAAAAGAACAAAAACAAAAAAAATCTATCTAATAAATACTTGTGGATCTTTTTTTTTTTTATGTAAAATCGAGTGACATGCAATTGTATCATTATAAATATATCATGATACATGATGAGTCACTTGACGTTTATGCAAAATATATTTACAGTAGCTATTTAACTGTGAAGCCATTCGAACTGTAATTTTTTTTTATTTCTATTTTCTTACACATTTTTTTTTTTGTCATCTTGTTTTTTTATCATTAAATTAATTGTTATTGTTTTTTTTTTTTTTAATTGATTTGTAATTTAATCAATATACATGACTTTGATTTTTCAAGTAAAAAAATATATAAACAATAATAATATATAAAAAAAGAAAAAAGAGACAAGGTTTTTTTTTTATGTAAAGTACCGTTTAAAAAACGTGTTGTGATCGTGAAACCGATATAGTTTATTTAATTTAAAATTAACTAAAGCAATCACAGTGACGTCATGCTGCTTATTACTTTCAATAAAAAAAAACAACTGTGTATTGTAATAACAAAAAATAAAAAAATTAAATAATATTAAATGAGTAAAAAAAAATTGAGAATATGAATGAAAAGTTTTTAAAACAGTAATACTATTTTGAAAATAACATCAATTTATATTATTTAATTTAATGAAAATGATAAAAATTAATTAATATGTTTGATTGATAAATAGATAGGTAATTTTTAATAATGATGATTACAAGTGGGCCTGAAGGAATCGTACGTCATACTAAATGTAAGTGGGTAAAGGTCGAATAACAGAGACGCCAGAAAAGGCAAGTAGGTTTCTGATGTCACTGTCTTTTGCTCATCCAATGGATTTAATGATTTTTAAATAACAATAAATTTTAAAATGTATATCAAACAATTGACATTAATTTAAATATCAACTCAGCAAGGTTTTTTAATTTTGTATTTTTAACTGAGGTTGTTGAATGAATATGATAACAAAAAAAAAACAAAACACTTGTAGACAAATTATTCTGAATAAATTAACCTGTTGCATTGAATAATACCAAGATTATAATTTAATTTTTTTCTATTTTTTTTCAAATTTAAATTTATGATATTAAGAAGAAATATAAGAGTAATCTTTGAGACAAAGATATTTTTTATTCGAGTTCAAAGAACGATAATAAATATAATAAATAAATATTAATTTATTTTATCATTTAACTTTGTTTATTATGTATTGTTTAAATATAAACAAAGTAAAAATTTGAAAGATTAAAAATAATAAAAGCTAATGGAATTTTTAATAATGAATTGATTGACTTGAATTTATGATTTTTTAAAAATTTACAGGATGATTAAATTGCATTTTTAATAAAGTAGGTGAATATGGAGAACATAAATTATTAATATGTTATCACAATCACAATCATCCCCTATGAAATGAAAATTATTTAACCAATACTCATTGATAAAAATCAAAGAATTATTATCACTACTGTTCCGCACATGTGATTAACAATGTTTATATTATTTTTTTTTTTTATATAGAATACTTCAAGTGGGCGTTTTTATTATACCATTGTTTTGAATAATTAATTTCCTTACATCAAACACCTGGTCAGTCAGCCTTATTGACCTTAGAATTTTCAATGATTATTTAAAAGAATAACTCACTCATTGATTTCATAAATTAATTGTTAAAATATAAAAAAAAATTGTGGTAAAATAAAATTAAAAAAAAAAAAACAAGCAAATTGTTTTAATGTTTTTCATATTACCTTGACAATGAAAGAGTTTTTTTCCTTATAAATTTTAAATTACTTTTTATTTTTCCGTATTACGAAATCAATAATTTAAAATAAGCTAATATAATCAGAGAATTTTATAAACATGATAATTAGTTGTTGTCATTATTACGTTAAAATCAAATACAAGGTAATTTATTTAAGTAGCATTGGGGACATTACTCTCTTATCTATTGATCAAATTTTATTACTGTCACGCACAAGAACAATGCGTGTCATGACACTGACCTTGATATTAATTTTTTCTTTTCCTTTTTTTTTTTTTCAATAAGAAGGAATATTGATTGAACATCATCAACAATGCAATTATTTATGATAATTATTTTTTACTATATTTTTATTCGTTTTTCCTACCACCCAGTCAGTCAAGGGGGAGGACCTTCAACTTTCAATTCAACGAAATTATGGCAAGGTGAAAATTAAACAGATAAAGTTTAGTATTGTTTATCTATTATTTTTTTTTTTTTGAAGAATCTTACCTGCAGTATACTCGGCAAGTTGAATTATTGACTCGTCGATCACTGGCAAATCTCCGTCTGTCCTCGAAAAAATCCTTGATCGCTGTTACACCAAGCACGAACATAACTGGTATAATAGATATTTCTTTGCCAAATGCATTTATCTCGGGCCACCAATTTAAAAATACAATAAAGATAAAATAAATATTTGCAACACGATGAAATTGCTCCAGTAAATTACGTGGCAAAAAAGTCAATGGTGTGTATTTTGTTGTGCGTACCCTTAAAACCATAAAGAAAAAAAAAAAGTTTAATAAAGGTTACAATTAAAATAATACATATTAAATGTCATGGCTTTATTTTATGATCCAACAAATATCATGATATTTGTTTTTCTTTTTTATATGTTTACCTATTATCTATAGTCCCATTGGGATGTTGTTTTGGTGGTGTTTTTGGTGGTACCAAATGGTTTGGAATAATTGTACGTAATTTTGGTTGTTCTGGTGATGAACCAAAATAATATGCCCAAATACGTCTCCACCAGGGTGGCGCAGCGCTACGCCTTATTGTATATATTGACTCTGATCTATAAATAATTAAAAAAATAATAATAATTAACATGAATATGCTGTTTTGAAATAAATACTGAAATTATAAAAAAATAAATTAATCCAAGTTGTGTAGAGATATGATTATCATTTGAAAAATAAAAAGAAAAAAAAAATCACTTATCATTATAGTCAACAAGATAAAATTTATATCTATCTAATGAAAAAATAAAAATAATAGTAAAATAAATTACCTGGAGGCCTGACGAGAATGGCCACGATAAGAGGGTGTTCTTGCTGTTGTAATTCTTGGCACATCTCGATGTCCTGGTGGTAGTATAAAATCTGTTTTTGATCCAACTCTGCTGTGTACAGTTACAGGATGTCCTTGTACATCTACAACTTGACCCTGTGAAAATGCCCTTTGATGTCCTGGTTTTTTTAATGCTGATGGTCGTCCACTTGCTGCTGTTGTTGTTGTCGTTGTTATTGCTGATTTTGTTGTTGTTGTTGTTGATGTTGTCATTGTCGATATTGGTACTCCTGTCGTTGAAGAATTTGTTTGTGATCCAAGTGTTGTTTGCCAACCGGTTGATGATGTTGCTAGTACACCACCATGGCTCACTGATCTCTTGTGTCCTTTTACACTTTGTGGTCGTTTTCGACGTTTTCCAAATTCTGTATCCTCTTCGTCTTCTACCCCTACGACTTCCCCTAGGCCTCCTTTGTACCATGATAATCCTGATGTTGTTATTGTTGTGGCTATTGGACTTGATTGATTTAGTGGTGGTACACGTGGTGATATTGATATTGGTGCTGGTCCGGGGAATACATAAAGCGAGCCTTTCTTCTCTATTTCCTCGCACACTACTTGCATCCCGCTCTCCGACATGCTTGCACATCTGAAAATATATAATTGGTTTAATCAATCAATTGATATAGAACTTTAAAAATTTTCAAATAGCATTTGTTTTTTTTTGTTTGTTCTACATTTAATTTTTAATTATATCAACGTTGCGTTGTTTAATTTATTTAGAATAAATAAATTTCGAAAGACAATACTAGATATAAGTATCTACACAAAATAGTTTTTTATTTTTAAAACAAGTTTTTTTTAAAATAACGACTTGACATATATGGAGACGCATGTAATATATTGCTCAACGAAAAAATAAAATTATGACGAATATATTTTTTAACAAAATTTTCAAGATAACACGTTGATTATATCCAGCCATATTTTATTATTTTTTTTCATGAGAAATTTGCCCTAACATTATGACAAAAATAATTGTGTAATAAAGAAAAAAAAAAAAAAGCAGCTGCTGTTGTTTCAGTATATAGCTTTTAGCTCTATTTTTTTTTATTTTCTTTTGTTCTATATTACAATTGATTTATAACATTACCGTGTAAATTTTCATGTATATTATTGAGCATTATCTTTGATGTGTAGTTTTATAAAATTTATTATATATATTAAATTCTGTTAATTAGTTTTCCAACATATTGATGGCAATTGTTTGTGGTTTATTTGAAAAAATTATACACTTGATTAATCTAAAAAAGTAAAAGTTAATCCGTTGAAAGTTTAGAATAAATTAATAATTTATTGTTAATTAAATTATGAGGACTATTAAATCCATGTATTATTTTTAAAAAACATTTACCGCTCCTTCAATTAAGGCAAATTATGAAATAGCTTTCTATCAAATTAAATAGATATAACACACTATTATCTTCCAACACGTGTGGCTATTTTTTTATCATTTTTTTGCAAGCAATGAAGGACAATGGCCCAAGAGGAAAATATTTTTAACAGGAGAAAAAAATATATATAACAATCGATAGCACACAAACACACCCAGATTTTTTTTTATCCTTATCTATTCACTTGGGGGTTTTTTTTTTTGTTTATTCTTTTGACATTCGTTAAAGACCTTCAATTCATCAAGATATGAAAAAAAAAAAAACATGTAAACCCAGGTAATATTTATTTCTGTTTAGATGTTTAGTTTATAATAATTATTTCCAAGTCAATATCAACAGCATGAAAAAATTATTCTATGTATTTTTTTATCAACTTTAATTGATAAACTCCGAAACTTTCAAAAAATTTAAAAATATAACAAACAACTAAATTTTTATCTAAAGAAAAAACCCATTATGCTTTGAAAGATTAAAAAAAAAATATATCGGTTATGAAAATATTGAATTTATTATTTTTTAATTATTATTTTATTTATTTTCATACGTGTGTGTTGTTTTTTTTTTTTTGTGTCTACATAATAAATCGTGACCTCACCAACATAATACACCACTCACTTTTTTATTTTCTTAACAAAAAGAAACTAAATGTGTTTCGTAATTTTTCTCTCCCCGGGAGAGACACGAAATAATAGAGTAACAAATTTCGATTTAATAATTATATTAGTAATGATTTAAAAATTATCTAGTGCTTATGAAAATATGAGTTTATCATTTAAATTCATTCAGTTTCTTTTTGATAAGTGTAAGTCAATTCAAAAACTGTGTACTCAAATTGGTAATGTGTGCTCTTTTTTTGGTCAAATGAGAAAGAAAATAACTGATGAGTTATCAAGGTCACATTTCAACAGTATTTAAAGAAGAAAAAAATTCATTATATTTCATAAAAAAAAAAAAAACGAATTTAGAATCAAAGCCAACTGAATAAATGCTATAAATAAAGAAAAGTTAGTTAGGTCAACGTTTGATTCTTAAAAATTATCTCTACAAGGTTGATTAATTTTATTTAATAAAAAGAGAAAAAAAAATAAAAAATTTTAATATATGAATGAAGACAATTAATGATGACCTAGTTTTATCCAGACACCCTTCTTAGGTCACGGTCAATTTAAAAAAAAAATGATCTATGATTATGACACGCCAACTAAAATGACAATATTAATATTTGTTAATAAAAATAATAAGTAACCAATATTAACTGCAGACAAGTTTAATTTACAAACTTTAACAAACAAAAAAAAAAAAATTGATAAATACATAAAAAAAAAAACGAATGATAAATAACAAAAAAAAATGATAAATTTTATTTGATAAAAAAAATAAATAAATAAATATTTTTAAAAAAATTTATGAATGTTTTTTTAAATGTAGGTAAATATTGTATGTTTAATAATTAATTTAAAATTGAATAATAAACTTTTTAATCAATAAATATTTTTAACAATTAAAAAAAAAAAGGATTTTTATTTAGTGTTTTTTCAATTTAATGACGCAACTTGTGCCTCTTATTTGTCTCAAGAACGATTCAACAAAAATCTTGGGTAACTTTAAATAGACCGTGTCTCTTCACAATTTCATAGTCGAGGACAAGACACAAACATGCATGAGTAACATACATCAATTGACAATAATAACACATTTATAAGAAAATTTAAAAAATAAAAAAAAAAAAAAATGATATCTCACGCGGAAATGTATAATAAAAAACTTCAACAAAATAAGAAGGAAATGAATATTAAAATAATTGTTTTTTTTTAATAGAAATAAAATCATAGAAATGTAATTTTTTTTGATAACCGGAAGTTGCATGAAATCGGATATAAATTAAACCGCGGGAAATCATGACATTTGAAAGTGAGTATTTATTTATATTTTTTTTGACATATTTAATTTATTTTTGGCTTTTAAATGTACTAGTAAATAATAAAAAAATTATAATAACAGTATATGTATATTGTTAAATATATGTGTAAAATAAACAAGATAATATTGGTTTATTTACTAACATTTTTCCGGGATCTTCCAACGCGTCCACGTGGCCCGGTTATTCTTTTTGTTCTCAACGACGCAGCGTCCTCGTCTTGTCTCTCTTTTTTTTTTTTCTATATTGTTAACACACTATTGAATAACTCACAGTATATTATTATTTATAAAAACTATCCTTTATTAACAACCATAAAAAATATATATTTCACTTTGTCGTTTTTCTTCATGCATCACTCTCACATCCTAGTATCAAAGCAACAGTGTTTTTTTTTTTTATTTCTACGTAGTCTGGTTCACTCTCCAAGTCTCCAGGTGGGGAGTTACAATAAAATAAAAATATAAAAGCTAAAAAAAAAACATAAATTTACTCTCTACTTATTCTTTTTTCATAATTTGTTATTAAAAATTTATTAATTTAAAATGATATTTCCATTTTTTTTATAAAATTGACAAATGCTTTTTTATTTTGATATGTATCTTCTCAACACTGTCGTTGTTTTTGTTGTTATTTTTTTTTTTTTTTTCATTAAATTAACTATATTTATTATTGTATTTAAAAGTGTATAATATTATGATGGCATAAACCTCGATTTTCCCACCAGAAACACGATAAACTGCTTGAACATTCGCCAACGGTTTTTTTTTTTTTTTATTTCTTAGTTTTTTTTTTTTTATATTTTCTTGAGTTTTATTTTTTTTGTTTCAATCATTGTCCCGTTGTTTGTTGGATGATATTTTTTAATACAATTGTTATATTGTATTAGTGTTGTAATTATTATTATTAGTAGATAAGGTGATGAACCGTGTATGTCAACGAACTGCAATAAACAAACGTGTACTCGTTGCAACTCGTTGTACGCGCACTGACATCACTGACAATCACTGACGTTTACCAGACATACACACTGGAATTCGGCAGCTGGTTTATTTTATTATTATTATTCTTATCATCATTATTATCCTTTTTTTTTTTTGTTTAATATTGCGTGCGCATGATGCAGTCATAATTTTTGTTTACATAATTCAATGATGAGGACGCCACCTCTCAGAAATTTTTTATTTAATTGAAAAATTTATTTTTATATTAAAAATACAATTAATTTGTTTTAATATTTTAAATGTTTATAATAGCAATTAAATGTTTATTCTATTTAAATATTAATAATAATTTTATAAATATTTATTTTTTATTTATTGCTCTATATTTTGAATTTCGGGAAATGTCAAAATGACACGTGACTTGTCTGTGAGCCAATGATGATACAATTTTAATAGCCGCCATCGAAATTGCCGTATTGCAAGTTTTTAATTGGTCATTTTGGATGATTGTCGTATTCAATTGGTTGATACAATATTGTTCCAAAAGAAATCGTGTAACATCGTGCAATTACGGTAATATAAAAAAAAAATAATAATAAAATGGAATTGACGTTGCTCGATTTGCCCCTTCCGTTGACATCATATTAAAATTGTGGTCGTACAAGTTGGCAGGACCGTGTCACTAATCCAACATATTAACAAAAATATAATCCTAATATCCCGTCCAATTAAAAACCCTCCCTCAAAGTTATTATCATTTCTAACGTCAAATAATTGTGATAAACAAAACAGATAAGAAATTAGCAAAAAAAAAAAGCTAAAATACTTGATTTTTGTGTGAATTTATATATTGTTGGGTGATCAGGTGTGTCAAATACAAAAAAATAGAAAGTAGACACTTGATATTTTTTTGTTGATTTATTTAACGGTTATATTATAATTTTAATAATATAAACATTAATCATGGATGAAGAATATGACGCTATTGTACTTGGTACCGGTCTTAAAGAATGCATTCTTTCTGGTATGCTATCAGTTAGTGGAAAAAAAGTACTTCATGTTGATCGCAACAAGTACTATGGAGGCGAATCAGCATCAATTACGCCACTTGAAGATTTTTTTGCGTAAGTATTAATTTATCAAAACAAATTAATACTCAATAATTCAGTCTGACTTTTCATCAGCTACATCATTTTACCATCTGTCTCTTTTTTTTTTTTTTTACTCCATTATTACTTTTTTTTTTGTTTTTACTCCCTTTTTTTTTTGTTGTCATCACCTCTTGTTTTCCCTGTTTACCACGCTGTTGTTTGGAGCTTGATGATGAGGCCAACATAGTTCGAAAAAAAAAAAACTCAACCAGCTTGAAGTCAATGAAAATATTGGCCTACGGAAATATTGATTTTATTTTCAGGATTAAATATATCATCTTTCCCATCAAGCTATTTATTCAAAAAAAATATTTGATGTCATTAAAAAATCATTAACAAGTATCCGTCATCATGAAAAATTAAACTTTATAAAAAACAAATAATTATCACAACATGAAATGGCTGATAAAAATGGGAATAATTAATAAATAATGATAATAATAATTAATTAAAAAAAAAAAACTAAAACACTTATCATAATGCGTGTTTAGAGTTTCATGTTGAATACCGAAGAGTGGCGTTGCTCGACACAAAAGCAATGATTTATCAAAAAAAAATAAATAAATAAATATTCTTTGTTTATAATTAAAAATTTAAATATTTATAATATGTGTCATATTATTGTTCAACAAAATAACAACTGATCAATAAAATCAATAAAGAGAATGTAGGTTTTTCACAGCTACTATTTTAGTCCAGATGTTGGGGGAACCGCCCTTGATAATGAGCCACCAAATTGTCCTTGATATATTCAATAAAAAAAAAAAAACATAATACCAATTTTTTCTGGGTTAATGGAACCTGTCCAATAAATTAAAGGATGCCATTCTCCATAACTCAAATACGTTGCTGGAATATAAAATCAATAAGTCATGTCTACTTGTCAATTGTCATATGAGAAAGTTGATGAAAAATAATTTTAAAAAATTAAAAAACCTTCATAAACTACTCATATTTCATATAGCTATTTTTTTTTTTTTTAATTATTATTTTTTATTCTTGTTGTCATGATTTTGAATTTTTATGTTGATAAAATTTAGAAAGCATGTCGACAAAAATTATTAAAATGCATATTAAAAAATTAATTAACATAAAAATTATTAAACATATTTTGTATTTTTATTACAACAAAAAAAAAGGAAAGGAACGAAAAATAAATGATAATTGGACGTAAAGTGTGCTTAATGATTGTTAAATAAATAAAAAAAATCGAGGGGATCTGACAAACTGTAAATTGATCAAGTACCGGATATACTTTTGTTTCTGACCAATGATATTATTTTATCGATTTGATATATAGGCAAATAAAATTATCAAACATTTTGTAATGTGTCAATGAGAATAATAATGATGATTGCTTGAATATAATAAAATTAAATTTATACAAGTGGTGGTAAACTCTTCCAGCAAAATAAGACTAAAATAGAATGACGATTTTTCTTTCCTTTCTACTTATCCAGTTGATATGAAAATAAAATAAATAATTTAAATATGTTCTATTTAATAAATTGAGATTAAATGCAACAAGTAGTCCTTTGATAAATAAACATTGACCTCTTTTTTCTTTCATCTTGCTTTCGTATATAATTGTTTTTTAATTAAAATTATTAATTAATATTTCCAGGAACTTTAAAGCACCACCACCGGACAAGATGTACGGACGTGGACGTGATTGGAATGTTGATTTAATTCCAAAATTTCTCATGGCCAATGGATCACTTGTTAAACTATTAATCCATACTGGTGTAACACGTTACTTGGAATTCAAGTCAATTGAAGGTTCATATGTTTATAAATCTGGTAAAATATCAAAAGTACCAATTGATCAACAAGAAGCATTGTCAAGTGATTTAATGGGTCTATTTGAAAAAAGACGTTTTCGTAATTTCTTAACATGGGTACAAAATATGCAAGAAGATGATCCAAAAACTTGGGATGGTTTTGATCCATTTGCAAAATCAATGAGTGAACTTTATCAGAAATTTAGTCTTGAGGCTAATACACAAGATTTTACTGGTCATGCTCTTGCTCTTCATAGGTATAAATCATAAATCATCTATCATCTATTTTTTTTAAACATCTTTGTTTTATATTAAATTATTTATTAATTATTTTAGAAATGATGAGTATATAACTCAACCAGCTGTTAATACTGTACGACGTATTAAATTGTACAGTGAGAGTTTAGCTCGTTATGGTAAATCACCATATTTATATCCAATGTATGGACTTGGTGAATTACCACAAGGTTTTGCAAGGCTCAGTGCTATTTATGGTGGTACTTATATGCTTGACAAACCCATTGATGAAATTGTCTTTGAAAATGGAAAGGTAAAAGTTATTTTTAAATAATAAATTATCTAGTATTTTATTTTTATATAAATATTTTAATATAATTTAATTTGTTTTATCAATAGATAATTGGTGTACGTTCAGGTGAAGAAATAGCTAAATGCAAACAAGTTTTTTGTGATCCAACATATATACCAGATCGTGTTAAAAAAGTTGGACAAGTTATACGTGCAATTTGTATACTTAATCATCCAATTCCAAATACAAATGATGCATTATCAACACAAATAATCATTCCTCAAAAACAAGTTAATCGTAAATCTGATATTTATGTATCACTTGTATCACATACACATCAAGTTGCTGCTAAGGGTTGGTTTATTGCAATGGTATCAACAACTGTTGAAACAAGTAATCCAGAATTAGAAATAAAACCAGGCTTAGATTTATTGGGACCAATTGCACAAAAATTTGTATCTGTTACTGATTTTATGGAACCAACTGATGATGGTATGGATTCACAATTATTCATATCAACAAGTTATGATGCAACATCACATTTTGAAACAACATGTATGGATGTACTCAATTTATTTAAACGTGCAACTGGTGAAGAATTTGATTTTAATAAAGTTAAACAAGAACTTGGTGATGATGAACAGTAAGTATTCATCATAAATTATCATCGTGTTTAATTGCCTATTAAATTAATATCATTGTCAAATTCTTTTTTCATCAAAAAAAAAACATAAATAAACAACAAGAAATGTATATTTTAATTACCAACATGTCAATGTATTTGATCAAATTCAATGAGGCTCATGATTAAAAAATAATTTAAGGCAAAAAATAAAAACACGATGATTATTAATTATTATGATTGTGTGGAGGATTTTGCGAACTTGTCAATGCAAAAGAAAAAAATAAATAAAGGAAAATAAAAATACCAACTAATGGTCAGATTAAAAATTAATAATAAATTTTTAAAATATATAATTATTATAATACCTGGCTAAATAAAAAATACTTGTTTTTTTTTGTCTAGCATTGTCTCCTCCATTTTTAGATTATAGATAAATTAATAAAAAAAAATAAATACTTTATTGCATTTATTTGAAAATTACAATTCAATTTTTAGAAAAATTTCGCTAAATTATGAATTCATTATGTTTGTCGGTGGTTTTTGCAATGTGTCAGGTTATTGATTCTATCAAAAGCCTATGGTGTAATAATTAAATAAATATGTGTAATATTTCATTTACATTTTTTGTTTTTCAAATTTTTCAATAGTTTAATTTTTAAAAATAATAAAACAATAGAAATAAAATAATAGTTATAATTGCGCAGGCAGTGAAGCATAAGTTTTCCAATTTTTGTTGCTGTTATTATTAATTTCATCACACAAACAAGGCAAACAACAATAAAAATTGATTATTGATATTAAATTTTATATAACAATAAATTCGTTTTTGATTTAATTACAAAATTTAATTTTTTTTTCTCTAATTTTCAACGAGATATTAAAATTAAAAAACTATTTGCTTATTTCGTGATATAAAATATCATGTGCATCACTTATTCTAATCAATTAAAACAACAAAAAAAAAAATGAAATAAAAATGTTGTTAAAAATATAAAATGGTGTTTTATATCGTACAAAAAAAAAAAACAATCACATTTGTTAATTAACAAATAAAAAAAAAAATGGGATAATTAAAAAGAAAATCAAATTCAGAAAATAATTATAGAAAAAAATTATTTAAAACAAACCTGCAAATGTCAATGCACTGTGTAAAACGAAAATACAAAATATCAATTATAAAAAATGAATAATAAAATATTATACCAGCTATTATTTATTTATGTATTATTTATTTAATTTAATTAATAAAATATTGTCATTATTTAATTTTAAATCATCAACAACCATTTCAAAAATTTCGCGGTTCTTTAAAAGAAACATGGCGTTAAGAAGTTAAAGGAATTTGGAATTGGACTGACCAATGTGGTGGAATGGTGGAAACAATCATTAATACAAATCTTGGGGATATTTTGATATATAAAAAAATTTAATAAATATTACTAGTTTTTAGTTTTTTTGGTTGTATAAAAATTACATGCTTTTCGTTTAATAATTATTATTAATAAATAATTTAAACAATTGTTATTATTTAAATAAACAATGCGTAACATTTTTCTATAAAACCAAATAATTAGTTATTGGTAATTTTTTCTGGTTTTATTACTGGCCATGTGACTCTACTTCGTCTATTTACGGAAACTTTCGGCTCCTCATGAAAATCCATAAATAGCCACACTGACCCACACACGCCACACACCGACGTCAACCACACCGAACAGTGCACATTCTCTGTCAGCTCTTGAAGCAGTACGCAGCAGTAAGGACAATCATCAAACAAAAGAAAAAAAAATAAAAACCACGTTGTCGCCATTTTATTGTCGCAGCATTTATTGACTGAATTGTTCATATTACTTACTTCTAATATTCATCAACAAAAATCAAGGTATGTACATTAAACCATATAATTTAAATTTTTATTAATTTATAAATTAATAAATTACTATTAAAATTAATAAATAATAAAAAAAACAAAATGTCGGAAAAACGTTTTCAATTGACGATGTTGTTCCCATGTTAATTTTGTGCATTCGTTTTTTTTTTTTTTTTTGTTTTTCTTTTTTTACTACGACTTTGATGATTAAGTTGAGAATAATATAATTTATTAATCATTAAACTGTTAATTTATTTATCCAAAAATTAATTAACACATTGACGATTTATTAAAATTTAATACCTCCATTGTGTCTTGAAAATAATAACGGTCAGAAAATAAATAGTTGGTTATTTTTTTCATCAGAATGTTCGCGACTTGATAACCTCTAAATTTAAAATAAATATATTTAATTTATTAATGTTGAAATTCACGTGTTTTAATAGATGCCAAATATCAAGCTTCAAAGTTCCGATGGTGAAGTATTTGATGTCGATGTTGAGATTGCAAAATGTTCTGTAACAATCAAGACCATGTTGGAGGATTTGGGTATGGATGATGATGAAGAGGAAGTTGTTCCATTACCAAATGTTAATTCAGCTATTTTGAAAAAAGTCATTCAATGGGCAACTTATCACAAGGATGATCCACCACCAGCAGAAGATGATGAAAATAAAGAAAAAAGAACTGATGATATCAGTTCATGGGATGCTGATTTTTTAAAAGTAAGCAACACACCAAATAAATTTATTTATCATTATTATTATTACCACGTGTTTAACATATTTTTATAACTTTTTGTATTATTTTTCTGTTCAGGTTGATCAGGGTACACTTTTTGAACTCATTTTATCAGCTAATTATTTGGACATCAAAGGTCTATTGGATGTAACATGCAAAACAGTTGCAAACATGATCAAGGGTAAAACACCAGAAGAAATACGTAAAACATTTAATATTAAAAATGATTTCACTGCTGCTGAAGAAGAACAAGTACGCAAAGAAAATGAATGGTGTGAAGAAAAGTAAATTAACATTTAGAATAATAATAAAAAAAAAATAACTTTAACGTAAATATTAAAAAAAAACGCTTTGTATGATATTTTCGATGAATATTTCAAATTAATAGCAACTTTTTTGGATAACCATAAACACAATATTTATTTCATCATTCATGAAAATTATCAGATTGTTGTATTTATAAATTCAGGAAAAATCAAAACATCATCCAAAAATTATTGTCAATTTGTTATTACTTTGAACATGTAAGCGTTGAAATTTAACTCTTTTTCTTCTTTTTTTTTTTTTTCTACATTATATAATTTGATTTAAAAATAAAATTAAAAAACAAAAAAAATTCAAATAAAATTACTTATTATTTCTGTAGTTTTTAAGACTTGTAGCTATTATTAATATATGTTTTGAAAATATATATAGGTATAATCTTTGTCTAATATTTATAAATTTTTCATTATTATTTTTTTTCTGATAATTCATTGATTAAATAAAAATGTTTGTGCTCATAAATTTTCTCTTTGTCATTTTTTTTTGTTAATATTTAACACCTAACCTCAACAATTATATTTATTATGATTAAAAAAAATTATTTGGAGAGATTATGGAAAAAGGTAATGTTATTATCTTGATAATTATTATAAATAATAATTTAATCATTAAATATTTTAGACTTGCCACGTGCTAAGAAGCCTAGACTTGATGAAAAATCCAAGGGCTTGTTGTTGACAAGCATTTGTAATTGGGAAAATCATGACAATGTGGCCATTGAATATCATCATGCTGATAAACAAATGACTTTAATAAATTACCAAAAACTTTATGAAGCTAAAAATTATATTAAAGAATTTTTAATTAATTATAATCCTGGGGAATTTATTGGAATTAATTATGAGGTTCCAATTTTTTGTGTTCCTGCTTTGATGCTTGGGTAATTATTTCATTTTATCAAACAAAAAAAATTGGCAATAATTAAATGGCATATTGAATATTTTTAGAATTAATTCAGCTGGACATTCATTTGTTTGTCATGATGAAACAATTGTCAAACCGTTTGATAACTTGCTGAAAATTAATTATTTATTTTCTAAAAAATTACCTGAAAATAGAGAATATATTAAAGACTTTATTGTTCACAATGAACACGTGGTTTTGTCTAGAATTAAATCATACAGCAAAGATATTCAACAACCCACACAAACAACAAATGAAAAAATACAATTTGCATATGCTGTGGCAACATCAGGATCAACTGGAGACCCAGTGATTGTCAGGGTAACTCATGCTTCCATTGTTACCAATATTCATGATATAAAAACCATTTTAAATGTCACAAAAATAGATAAAATATTACAGCTAACTCCTCTCACTTTTGACCCAAGTATTATTGAAATATTTATTGCTCTATCAACTGGTGCAACCCTCGTGACAATATCAAATAATTTAAAAAATAATAGTCTTGAATTATTATCAATTATTGAAAATAATAAAGTGACTATTATTCAAAGTACACCATCACTTTTTTTGCATCGTTGGCCTTTGGAAAAATTAAATAACTCATTACTCAGTGAAAAAGTAATTTAAAAATTATTTTACTTGGTGGTGAACCATTTCCAAATCCAAAAATATTATTTAAATTTAAACATATTAATAATTTAACAAAAATTTATAATATTTATGGAATAACTGAGGTTTCATGTTGGGCAAGTATCAATGAAATTAATCATGAATCAAATCCAGAATATTTAGGGAAAATTTTAAGTGAAACTATGTTTCAAGTTAGAAATAAAAATAATCAAATTGTTGATGATGGAGAGGGTGTTCTTTTTATTGGAAGTAATACAAGAATTTGTCTAATTAATAATGAAAGTATTGATGATATTAAAGGTGTTGTATTTAGAGATACTGGTGACATAGTTAAAATTGATAAATTAAATAATATTTATTACAAAGGAAGAAAAAATCGTTGTATAAAAAGATTTGGTAATAGGGTTAATTTAAATGTTCTTGATCGTCATATAGCTCAGTTGGATTTTATTGAAAATTGTTGTTCAATATTTTTTGATAATAATCATACATTAAATTTATTCATCAGTCATAAAAAATCATTACTTGAAAATAATTTTAAATCAATAATATTGAATCATTTAAAAGCATTACCATCATATTATCATCCTGATAATATTGATTTTGTTGAAAATTTTAAACTCACAAGACATGGTAAAATTTGTATAAATTCATTGATAAATAAAAAATGTTTATCTTCAAATGATAAATTAGCTATATCCAAAGATGAAATAAAAACAAATGTAGATAAGTTTAAATCAATATGGAATAATTTATTGGGTATTGGGGAATCATCCTTGAGATTTCTAGATGTGGGTGGGACATCAATAATCGCCCTTCAAATATCAACTGAATTATCACAAAGTACTGACAATGAATATCCAGAATTAATTGGTAAAATGCTGAATAATGAAACGTTTGAACAATGTAGTGATTACATTAGTCAAAAAAATATAATTGTAAATAAAAATATAAATAATATTGATGATAAGATTTCTAATTCATCAAAAAATCATTTAGCCATTGAATCGATAGTTGATGAATCATTTATTGAAAGTTTTAATAGTCATGAAAATACTAATTGTCTGTGGCAAAAGTGTAAAGGAAAAACAATTTATCATCAACAATTAAAACATGATAAAAATGATATTGTTGATTTAAATAAATTAAACAATATTGCACTTGAAAAACAATTTAATTTGTTAAAATGTGTTGATGCATCACCAACAATTTTTCAATACTCTAATGGCAATTTATTTGCAACAGTTGGATCTCATTCGGGTCTTGTTATCACTGTCAATTTGATAAATTATTCTGATGAACCCTGGAAGATAAAATTTCCTGATAGAATTGAAGCATCTGTTCTTGTTTATGATAATTTCACTGGAATTGTTGGTTCTTATGACGGATTTATTTATTGTTTTAATTTAAAAACTGGACAAATTTATTGGAAATTTTTAACAAATGATGCTGTTAAATGTACTGCTGTATTTTGTAATTTAAGAAATAATATTTTTTTTGGTTCTTATGATCATCATGCTTACTGCATTTCTTTAAAGAGTGGAAAAAAAGTCTGGAAGACAAAACCTGGTAATGGAAGTATATCAGCAACTCCCATAATTTATAAAAATTCAGTTTTATTTGGAATATTAGATGGTTCATGTGTATCACTTGATAAAAATACAGGAAATATAATTTGGAAGTATAAATTTGAATATCCAATATTTTCATCACCAGCAATAGTTTATGAAAATTTAACAATATTCAGTGATGTTACTGGAACCATAAATTGTTTTAATATTGATAAAGGATCAAAAGTAAGAATATATTTTCAAACAAAAATTATTATATTAAAATATAATGTATTAATATTGTTGATAAATTTTTTTCCACAGATTTGGTCAATGAAAATTGATGGAAATATATTTTCCAATCTTGTTACGCAGTTTGATTCAACAACAAACACCGAAAGTATTATTATTTCAAGTAAAAATAAATATATTTATAAATATAAAATTAATGATAAAACAAATAATCCAATACTTGATTTTAAAATTAATTGTGATTCATCAATTATTTCTACACCTTGGGTTGATGATAATTTTATAACAACAGTATCAATTAATGGTGATGTGAAAATATTAAATTTTAAAAATGGTCAAGTATTAAAAACATATTCAATCAATGCTGATGTTTACTCATCACCTGTATTTTATAAAAATAATATTGTCATTGGTTCTCGTGATAATAATTTATGGCTTTTATCTGTATAAAAAAAATAAATAAATAAATAGATGATAAAAAATATAGAGATATTATTTTTTAAAACTTGTAAATCTATGTGTCCATGAAAATAGAATTAATCTGACATTTCGAAATCGTAAAATATTATCTGGACGCCACAATTTTAATACTGCTATCATCAATGTGAATAAAATTCGAATGTCGCGACACATTGTCGATTAAGAAGCTTGAATCGTTAAATTAATATTCAATTGTTACGCTTGAGAGATAAACGAAATGCTTTGACATTATTAAAAAAAATAAAGATAAAAGAGAAAAACAAGTTGTGGCTTTATCAATGGCAATTTCAATTGAAACGGTATGATTTTTTATTTTTTACTATTTGCAATTCTTAGTACTTCCTATAATAATATAACCACATAGATATCAAGCCATTCAGGAAGTAATATTCCCAGAGGGTTTTTAAAAATATTTTTTATTTTTTTTCAGTAATATACAGACGCCAATCAACCCACGTATATTCTCATCTTTATCTTTCTGAACTATTTCATTTTCTAAGTGATCAATCTAAACACAGATAAAAATTTTATCTGTTATATTTCAATTTGATTTAAATAGTCTCAAGGACGTGCAACTTTTTTTTTCGAATATATTTGACACAGTATTTCTCTGTAAATTATATTTTTTCTTCTCTTCTTGAATAATTATCTCGTTATATATTTTTTAAAAATATAAATAATAATATAAACCCAATTAAACAAACATGAAATACTTTTAAAAATTATTTCGAATTAAATGAATCGAAATTAAACACTGTAAATTTTTTTTATATTATTTTATTAATTGATCAATTTATTAATTTATTAATTTAATTACTGTATTAATATATTATAATAATATAAACAATAATATACATCAAGTTAATCAATAACTTTTTTTTCTGTTATTATTTACAAATAACAAGCGAAATATTTTATTTTTTTTTTAGCTTTAAAATTAATTAAATTAAATTGATTTAAGTTGATTTAAGTTGATTTGAGTTAATAGAAAAAAAGAAAAAAAATAAATACAAAGTATAAATTGATTGACAATCTTTATATTATTTTTTCTTTTTTAATATTTCTGAGATTATAGTTATGAACTTTTGATAATTTTTTAGATCGTTCTTGTCTTAAACTTCTGTAAAAATTGTCTTGTTTTTCTTTTTTAATTTTTTTATTATAATGATTCTGAGAATAATAATCATCATCATCATCATATTGATCAGTAAAATTATCATTGTAATAAAGATAAATGTCATCTTCTTTTTTATTAATCGCACATGGTTCATTTGAATAATTTTTATTTGAATGAGTGTCATTTGAATGATATGATGATTCAGAATTTTTCGTTTTAACTTGTGAATTATAATTGACTTTCAAATCTGATTTATCCCCGGTGATATTATAATATTTTTTAAATTTATTAGTCCAAGCAATATTTGGATTAAATGGTTTATTATTTTTTTTCATTTTTTCTTTAACTTCACGAGCCCAATGTCGTATTAATTCATCCCCAAGTTTTTTATTATTGAATTTATGTTCAAGACACTTAACATATACCAAGTCCCCAATTATCAAATCATCAGAATTAATTTTACCTGGTGTGGTAAATTGTTGTTCATAATCTTCTTTAATTTTTTCTTTTTTTCCAATCCATTCATGGGCTCTCTCAACATCACCTATTCATAAATATAATTACAATGATTAGCATTGATAATTGTCATCAAGTTTATATAAGATTATATTTATTTTCATTTCAATTACCTGATTTGATTTGAACAGAACAACGTGCTCCTAATTTGATCCATGGATCGTCATTCTTTTGGTCAACTTTTAGCTTCTTCAAATTATTAGATTTAATTTCAAATGATATATCTGTTTCTTTTTGATAATCATTTTTAATTGTTTCTTTAGTACATTCAAAAGGATCAGCATCATCTATATATTGAGTAAATATGATGATAATTATCATTCAATTTATATATAACATAAGATTATTATTATTATTTAAATTACCTGGTTCAAGTTGAAGAGAGCAACGTCTTTTTGAATTGATCCATGCTGCACCTTCATCATTCTCGCTTACTGTAAGTTTCATTATGCCATCAGAATTAATTTTAAATGTGTCTGATTCTTGTTGCCAATCATCTTCTGATGCATCAGTTTTATTTTCTTCAATCCATTCAAGGGCTCTTTCAACATCATCTATTTACATAAACATGATGATGATTATCATTGTATATTGTTATTAAATTTATATATACAACATAATATTTTAATTTCAATTACCTGAGTTGAGTTGAACACAACAACGTGACCTCAATTTAATCCATGGATCTTCATTGTTCTCATCGTCAGCTTTTGAGTTTGTCAAATGATTAGATTTAATTTCAAATGACTCTTGTTGATAATCATTCTCAATTGTTTCACTTTCTTCAATCCATTCAAGAGGATCAACATCATCTGTATATTGAATAAAAGATTAAGATTTTTTTTAAATAAAATTATTTTAATTTAAATTACCTGGTTCAAGTTGAAGAGAGCAACGTCCCTTTGCTCCCATCCATGGATCTTTATCATTCTGGTCAACTTTTAATTTTTGATCATCATCTTCTTCTGTATTAGTTTTATTTTCTTCAATCCAATCAAGAGCTTTTTCAACATCATCTGGATAAAAAATTCATGTAAAACATGTAAATAATTCAAGATTTTTATAACAATTACCTGATTCAATTTTAACAAAACAATTTCCATTCAATTTTGTCCATGAATCTTCATTATTTTCAGTGGAATCGTTTAGAGAACGAGGTCTTGGAGAAAATTCTTCAATGTCATATTTTTCATTATAAGATCTTGAATTATGATGAACAATTATTTCTTCAGCATCTCTTGTAAGCTTGGTAAAAAAATTGTCCGGCAATTTATTATCTTTATTGTATTGTGTGTTATCAAAATTTTCTAGGTCACTGGGTACAACTGAATTAACAACAACAGTTTCAGATTCTTTTTTTTTCAAGTGTAAATATTCAAGTGCTCGTTCTTCATCATAACTTGAATTTGAACCATCACAATTATTATTATTATTTTCATTGTTGTTATAAAAACTAACAAAAGCATTGTTGTTTTCAGTGTTAGTATTTTTATCTTGATTATTTTTAGCCTCAATAGTTAAATATTCACCAGTTTTAAATAAATTTTCCATCATTGATTCAACATCACAATTTTGATTGACTTCTTGATTTTCCAATAACCAATCATTGTCATTATCTTCCGACATTTTATTCATGATTTTAATTAAAAAATCATAAATTGTTTTGCCATACGTGAATGCACGCCATGATATTGTTTCATTTTCTAAATTTATATCACCATCATAATAATTATTTGATTTTAAACAATCAAGACTATAATTAACAGCATCTTTAAATTCTTTTTTTTTTAAATTATTTATTTGTAAATTATAATTCAATATGTTACTCATGTTGTCATATATTATTAGTTTATTTTTATTTAATAATCATCACTTGTTGAACAACTGAAAAATTTTAATATGTAACTGATTTTTTTTTTTTTTTTTCTTTTGTGTGGTGAGTGAAGAAGTTAGAGCGACAACTTCCCTCTCTTTTTTTTTTTTTTTCATTTGTTGGTAGTCATTAGTATTCAAATGATTGAAAAATAAAAATAAAAATAAAATAATCAACAAAGAATATCATTGATAACAAAATTTTCAATAGAAAAAAAAATTTTATTTTTATTTTTAAGCGTTCTTTATCGACTTGAGTAAAAAAAAAAAAAAAAAAATATATATATATATTTCAGACTTTTTAAAAATATATAGATTAGGATATTGGTTGGGTATTTTTTTTTTTTTTTTTTTTCAATAAATAAAATAGACAAGATAATAATTACAAAGGAAGCAAGTGACAACGCATGTTTTATTTAATAATAATCATTAAACTTCAAACAATGATTTACAAAATAAATCACGTGTTTTTTTTTTTTGTTTGATATTCATTCAAATCAAACTTGCATTAGATAAATATAAAATATTTTTTTGTTTGTACTCAATGTTTTAATTACTTACAGTATTCAAAAAAAAAAAAAATCATTTACAGCGAGCAAAATAATAAAAAAACAAAATTAAAGCAAATATTAAATTGACATTTGCAAAAAAATAAAAAAAAAAAAAAACAAACAATATATTATCAATAATATTTTAATTAAATTATCAAAAATTATAAATAAGATAATTTTATTAAGAGCAATTAATAAAACATCAATAAATCATTCTTAAATCTATTTTGTTTCAATCTTAAAATTTATAAGTTATTTCATTTTTTTTTTAATCATCTTAAAATGTATTAATCGTAAAAAACATTTTTTTTTTTTTTATTAATTTTTTTTTTCATCTTTTTTTTATAACTTATTATATATTTATATTAAATATAATAATGGAAAGCATATATAATTTACAAAATTACACCAGTGATAGATTTTATAAAATCTTTTTTTTTTTCTTTTCAGTCAATTTGAAAATTTAAAATATAAGATTTATTTTTATTCAAGTTTGGTCATCACTTAAATTTTTTTACTTTTTTTTTTTTTTTTATGTATGATTTATAATTATTATTTTTTTTCATAGTCCAAGTGATGAGACAATGTATGAATAATATTTTTTAAATCATGGAGTATCGAGTCTCCATTTAATTTGTCCATTTGCTGGATTATAAATTGCCCCTGATATTGTTGGACCCACCATTTTTTCTACACTGACTATTTTAACTTTGCTATCATTTAAATTTAAAATATTTTTTAAACTTTCTGGTGTGTAGTCATCTTGATCATCTGATTTCATTGTGGGCGAGATATTATGATGATCATGATTAAAATTATCTTCATCATCATTTCTGACTGTATCATCTTCCTCTTCATCTTCATCTTCATTATTATCATCATCATTATCATCATCATCACCATCGTCGTCGTTGTCGTTGACGTCGTCATCCTCTTCCTCTTCCTCATCCTCAGCCTCATCATCATCTTCATCATCGTTATTAGCTTCATGTTCATTATCATCGTCTTCATTATTATCATAATCATCAACATTATCATTGATATTACCATTATCATCAATATCATTGTCATTATTCTCATTGTTTTCATTTGTTTCATCAGTTACTTGTAATAAATTTTCATTACCAAGTTGTAAATTATCATAGGCACCGGTTAAATTATATTTTTTCTTAAAAGCTTCACGCCATGGTTTATCACCACCATAATCACCACCTTCATTAAATTTATCATTTGCAATAATTGCCCATTTTGTTAGTATATTATTTCTTAATTTTCTATTCTCATTTTTTAGCTCAATACATTTTGCATAAACCCAATTATCAACTAAATTTTTAATATTCTCATCTGTATTATCATCTTTGTTAATATCAAATCTAACTGTTTTTTTAGAATTTTTTTTAACTTTATTACTATTATTATTATTGATGTTATTGTTGTTGTTGTTGATGTTGATGTTGGTGTTATTATTTAAATTTTGTTTATTATCATCAGCAGTTAATTTATATTTATCTCCATTTCTTGTTGTACGTAATATAATATCTTTTCTAAAATTTCTTTTTTTATTAGCAATTCTTAAATGTGATTCACCACGTTGTTTTTTATTTAATTTAATTTGTTTATCATTTGTTTTTTTTTTAGAAAATTTACGAATTTTTAATTGTTTTTTTTTATTATTTATTTTAATTTGTTTATTATTATTATCATTACGTTTTTTAATTCCAGTTTTAACCATTTTATCTCTACGTTGTCTTCCATTAACTTCAATTAATTTTTGTAATGTTATAGTATCATTGTTATTATTTGTATTTATCATATCATCATTAAATGCACCTTTTGTTCTTAGTACATGTTCCCAATGTTTTATTTGTGAAGCACCTTTTAATCTTGAAAATGTTGCTTCACGTAATTGACTAAGAGTCCAAGTTGGATTTTTATAATGAATTTTAATAATAACAATTTTTTCTTCATCTGTTAATACTACACGTTTAGATCTACTCATTTCAACTTTTTTATTATTTTTAATTTTTTTATATGATTTTTTTGTTTTTTTATTATTTATTGGATTATATAATTCAACTGCTGATGTTGTTATATTTTCATTATCTTCAATATGATTATTGATATTGTAATTATCATTTGTTTTATCACCAATATTTATGTCATTATCATTTTCAATTATTTTCTCATTATTATCATCAATTTCCATGTCAACATTATGATTCTCCTGAGCAATAATAACATTTTGATTGTCAATGCTATTTACATGAATTTTTTCATGCTCAGTATCCATAGCATCATCATCAGCGTCATCAGCGTCATCATCATTTTCATCATTTTCATCATTTTCATCATTATCATCATTGTCATCTTCATTACCATCATATTCATTACTATGATTTAATTGTAAATAATTATTTGTATTATTTTCTCTGTTTGATGTATCTGGATAAATAACTAATTGACCAGATAAAAATTTTGATATTTTATAATCAATTTTAAAACTTTCAAGCCACTCATCATTAGCTTTAATTGTTTTACATGGTATTTTTTTAAGTGCTTCATCACACCAAGCTTTAACTGAATCATCTGTTATTTTACCACAACTATTTTGTGTATTAATGAATCTTGAATAAACATAATCATTAATTTCTCCTCTAATATGACATTCTTTTTTAATATGACTCAATTGTTTTGCCCATGAACGTAATTGACTATTACATCGTAAAAATTTACTACAACCTGATAATTCTTTAAGTCTTTGCAATGAAATATCTGGATATTTTCTTTTTAATTCAAGTACTTTTAATTTATATTCATATGGAATCATTTGACGTGGTTTTTTTCCATCTCTAGATATTCTTTTATTTCCATTATCATTATTATCTTCATATTCTTCTTCATCATTATCAATATCTGGATCTTGATTTAGATTTCTACGAGTGGTGGATGATATTCATTATCATCTTCTTCTTTTTCTTCTTCATATGGTGTATATTGATTATCATTTGTAAACATTGATCTAGATGAATGAGGAGAATTCATTGAAACACTTTGTTCAGCAACACCTACTTCATCTTCATCTTCTCCCTCATCCTCATCTTCATCAATATCTTCCATTGATTTTCTTTTTTTTCCTCTTTGATTCCAAGCAAGACCATGCTCTTCATTACCTGTATTCATAATTAACAAAAATATATAAAAATTAATAAATTTTATATTGATATAATTTCTATAAATAACATACCATCAAGTGATATTTGTGTTGTTGGTACTGGACACTGATTTAATACTAAATTACTTCCTGATATTGGATCAAATATTGGCTGTATAAAATATCTTTGATCATTAAATACTTTATCAGCAAATACAGGCTGCTCTTCTTCTTGATTTATTTGTGAATTTTCATCAGTTAAATTTGAACAATATTGTTCTCCAATACCTACAATACAACACAAAGAGGAAAAAAAAAAACGTTAAAAAATGATAATAATTTTATGAGGAAATAAAAGATATTTAAAAAAATATTATAATTACCATTTTGTAATGCTTGAATAACATGTTGACTGCCAATTTGTAAATCAAGTGATTCATTACCATGAATCATTGTAGCTTCTTGTGTTGGATATGCATGATCACTGTCAAACACCGAATCAATAACAGACTGTTGAATTGGTTGTTGAGTTGAATTTAATGATATTATTTTATCTTGTTGATAAATTATTGATGGTATAACATTTGTTATTGGTATTTGTTCATCGTCACAATTTGCTTTATCTTTTTTTGTACAATCAAGTGGAACATCGTTATCAATATTCCAATTTTTTCCTGCATGTGGCTTTAATAAAACAGATGTATTATTTGATGATATATCTTGTTCAATAATAATATCACTACCAATTGTAATTCTATCACCAAATGTTTCAAATTGATGAATATCATTTTTAGTAATTATTAATTCTGTATTATTATGTATAACTTGATTTATTGGTTTATCATAATCATCATTTTTAGTTATACAATTATTTCTAAAACTAACTACTTCTTCTTTAGCACAAATCATTGGTAAATCTTGACCAACAATCATTTGTTGTTGATCAATAATTTGTGTTTCGATATTATTAATTAGTTGTTGTTGTTGTTGTTGTACTGGTTCTTCTTGATGTTGATCAATAATTTGTGTTTCAATATTATTAGTTAGTTGATGTTGTTGTTGTACTGGTTCTATTATTTGCTCTTCTTCTACTTGTTCAATTAGTGACTTATTTTTACTTACAATTATATCGTTGTCATTTGAAATTTGTGTTTCAACTTCTACAATTTTTTCAATACTATCAAAAGCTATATTTTGGTTAATAACATTTAAACAATCATCAGGTATTTTATTATCAAATATAACTGTTTTTTCTTCATCAACATTTTCAAGTAGTTGATTATTTGTACTGACAATTATTTCATCTTTTTTTGTTTCAAGCACAGATTCTGTTTCAATGATTTTATTTTCAATATTATCTACATCACTACCTAGATCAGGATCAAATTCTTCAATGTCTTCATTATCAACTTGACTTGATGATTTACCATTTAATATTTTTTGTTTATTTTTTTCAGCTTGTAAATTATTATCAATTGTTGTATTATGACAAACTGTTATTTCATCTTCCAAATTTTGTATTTGTTCATCAAGTACATTTATTTTATCTTGTTTTTTTTCATTAATAATATTGCTAGATTGCAAATTATTATCAGTATCTATTTTATTTAAATTATCATTTTCAACGTCATTCAATTCATTGATGACACATGAATTTTTAACAGAATTAACATCATCATTTGTTAAATATTCAGTTTCAAATTCTTCATTATCAATAACATCAGCTGTTAAAGATGTTGAATTTTTATTTTCAATTATATCATCATTATCTAGGCATACAGTCTCAATACTATCAATTTGATTATCATCAATTAACATTGGCTCATCCTCATTAATCAAATCAACAGTATTTACAATAATTGATTCAAATTCTTCAATTTTTCTTCACTCGATGATGATGATGATAATAATGGTATATTATTATTTATTTTATTTGATTCATCATTTAAAATAACAGTCTTAAATTTATCATTAACAATGTCATTTGTTAGTAATTTTTTTTCAACAATTGAATGAGTATTATTTTGTGCACAATGTTTTAATATTTCAGCCTCATATTTTTCAACATTATCTGTATTAATATGAATTTTTTTATCAATTGCAGAATTTTTAGCCATTAATAATTTATTCATAAGTTGTTGAAGTCCATTATTTATTTTATTTTCAGATTCATTAATTTTTTTATTACTATTTATATTATGAATTATTTCATTTTTATTATTTTCACTTTTACTATCTGGAGGTAGTCTAATAACTTTAATTTTGTTTGGTAAAATTTCATCACTAATTAAGTTTGGTATTGATTTAGGTCTATCATTAATCATTAATGTTGAATGATTATTATTTGTATTATTTTTAATTGTATTATGATTATTTTTAATTTTATTTTCAGTCAAATTGATTTTAGTATTATTATTTGATAATGATTTATTTTTATCTAAAATAATATTTTGATTAATCAATATGTTATTTGATAATTTATTAATATTATTATCTTGTTTATTTGTTTTTTTATTTTCAAATATTTCATTTTCAACAATATCCATATTACTCAAATTTTTATTATTATCATTTTTGTAACTTTTATCACTAGAACTTTCATCACTGCAATCATCCTCCTCCTCATCATCCTCATCATCATCGTTGTCATCGTCATCATCATCGTCATCATCAATTGGCTCAAATTCAGATATTGAACAAGTTGACATTGGTGATTCTGGTCTTGGAGCTTGTGATACAATTTCACATGTTCTATTATGTGAAAAATCAGTCTCCAAATCATCAACATGAATTTGTTCAATAAATTTAATAATATTATCTTTTTTTAATTTATTATTACAAGGAATAATAAATAATTTTTTATCATCATCATTATTTTCAATAACTTGAACATCAAGTTTATCATTATCATCTTCATGTGTACTATCTTGATCAATACTCAAATCATCATCACCACCAACTGGATCAAATTCTTCAACATCATCATCAGCATTAATAGTATCACCTGGTGATTTTATTATTTCATCATTATCCAATGTTACAGTACTAATTATTTTTTTTTTAGAATCATTATTAATTGATGATTTAATAATATCATTATTTATTTTTTCAACAACAACAATTGGTACTCTATTATTATTAATTTGAGATTTTTTATTTTTCATAAAATCAGTCTCAATACTCTCAATTGAAACAATTTTTTTTTGATTAATTTTAATAATATTATTTTGTTTAATTTTATTATCATCATCATCATCATTATTTTTATTATTATTATTATTAACGCGAATTAATTTACAATGTTTATTATTGTCAGATTTACGATCAACGCCAATCACGACATCTGTATTTTTATTAGTAATTCGTTGATGAGAATTTAGAGTAGCATCATAATTATTGTCATCAATATTAATTATTTCACAATTTGTATTATCAGGTGTATCAAGTACCCAATCACCATCAAATAATGGCTTTTTACGTAATATTTCAATTATTGATAAATATATTTCTTCACCAAGTGTTTTTGATTCCCATGATATTGTTTCACTATTAACATCACTGTCATAATAATTATTTATTTTTAATTCTTGTACACACCAATTTAATGCATCTGAAAATTCTTTTTTATCATTATCACTATGTTGAACAATTGTTTTTACTATTTTATCCATTTTAATATATTTTTTTGACATTATTATATTATTTATAATAATATTAACTCCATCAACAATTAGACACGTGACTGACCACGCTTGTGTAGTCCATTTTATGTCCACTTGGATAATTTCCTTTTTTTTTTACTTCCCTTTATGTTTTATGTTTTTTTTTTTTGGTTGTTTGTTGGCTTGGGATGTTGTTTTTCAATAGATAGAGAATATATTATATATTCAAAATGGCGGATTAAGTAACTGATGTTATGATAATATTGTTATTAACTAATTGCAATTGTTTATCAACAAAATTGTTGTATATGTATACAGATATACTTATGACTATCAATGTAATTTACGGATCACTTTTTACTTCTTACTGTTGTTTTTTTTTTCTACCACCATCCCCACACTATATGCTGACAAGCGAAAAACTAACACATACATGTTTAAAAACTTGTTTTTGCGTTTTGCTTTGTGTTGCTAGGCAAATTCCGTTGGTGAAATAGTGGCGCTTGTGTCGTTAAAGCAATAAAAAGATCACACATTTGACAAAAGATGGCAAAAAAAAAAAAAAAGAAGAGGAGAGACGAGCTAAATGAGAAAGAAAATATATCGTAATTCGTATGTTTAACTGATGGTGAGGTCATTGATGGGTGGACACCTGGAATTGATCTATGCTTACATCATCTAATTATAAATTTAATTATTTTTTTAATCTTTATATTCGTACTACTATTTTTAATGTTAAAAAAAAAATTCAAAATAATTATTTTTTTAAATCTTTTATTTAGTCGTTAAATTGTTAATAATATTTGTTTTTTATTTTTTTTTTTTTATATTGTACTTTTTGTATTTTGTAAAATTAAAATAATATATTTGTTTTTTTGTTTTTTTTTTTTTAATGATAAAAATGTAGAAAAAATTAAAAAATACATTTTTTAATTTTGTAATAAAAAAAAAATTATAAAGCATAAGCGATATTATTGATTAAATTATAACATAAATTTTTTTTTGTTTTTTAACTTAAAGACACTTAAAACAATTATTATTTTGATTTAATAAAATATTTACATTTTTTTTTTTCTTTTAATTATTATTTAGTTGTCTTGGCCAGCAGCTGAATTCACATGGATTATAAAAAAATTGATGATTTTAATTTAGTAACTCAGTCTTGATATTAAACGCACCATTTCTCCAGGCAAATGAATTATCATCATCATCATCTATAGTTAAATCAACTAATTCAACTTTATTATTTTTATTTTTATCAAGTGAAGAGCTATTTTTTTTAGTTGAAAGATCTAAACAATTTCCATTTATGTCAGCAAGTTTGTTGGCTTGATCACAATTATTTTTAACTTTATTATTATCTTTTTCAATGTTTAAATTTGTAAAAGAACAACTTGGAGTTTCTAAACTTTTAAAAAAATCATCATCATCATCAGTATCATTCATTTGAAGATCCAACAAATTTTGATTACTGTCATAAGATTTTTCAGAATTATCGATTACATTTTCAACGACTCGAAGATCCCATGGTTCTCCAACAATACCATTTGTTTTTTTAAATTTATTTATCCAATCATCTGATGGTTTAAAGTCAGAGCATTCAGATGATGGAAGAGCACAAAGTTTAGCTGCATCAATAGCCCATTCTCGTATCTCTTTATCACCAAATTTAATTTTTTTTTCACTAAATTCTTGGCATTTACTGTAAGTATAAATATTCAAAGCATTTTCATTAATTTCAGATTCAGGTACTTCATTGATCAAATGATTATCAACATCAACTGTTTGAAGAGGATCAACATTATCTTCATCAATAAAATCATCAACATTACTTAAAATTTGAGCAAAATTTTCTTCTCTCAAAATTTTTTGTTTATTCATATTAATCATCTCAATATTATTCATATTAATACCAACAATATTATTTGGTTTTAATGTAATTTTTTCTTCTTGCTTACTATCATTATTAACTTGATCAACATTTTCAACTTCTTCAACTAAATCAATTTCTACATCACAAGGCTCCATGTATCCTGTAAATAAAATTTAAAAATTCATAAAAATAAATACTTGCAGTAATAATAACAAAAAATAAAATTATAAATTATATTTACCACGTAATTCTTGTTCAGTTAATTTTTTTGGAATTACATACATTTCATTGTTGCCAGCTTCAATTATAGAATAATCAATTTTAAATGTATCAAGCCATTTATCATCAGGAACAAATTGAAATGTTAAATCATTTTTAAAATGTATTTCTTTTGCTTCAAGTGCCCATAGTTTTAATTGTCTTTCATTAAATTTACAATTAATATTTGACTGTTCAACACACTTATTGTAAACGTCAACATTAATTATTCTTCTGTTATCAATGTTATTTGATTCATCACTTGAATCAATATAGTCAAATTGATTTTTCCACATATTTATTTGTTGAGAAGTTATACTATTATATCCAGTTGATAGATGAATGTCTGGTAGTTTCATATATGGATATTTATTGACAAGTTTTAATACTTTCATTTTAATATCACGTGGTATAAATGTTCTTGATCGTTTTTTTTTTTTCTCTATTTTTTCATCATTTTTTGGAGATTCTTCATCATCAAAAGAATTTCTCTTTGGAGAAGATGAACTGTCATCACTATCAGTATAACAATATTTAAATTTCTTTTGTGATGATGATGAAGGTGAAGCTGATTTTTTGTGACCAGATGAATTTTTTGATCCAGCATGATGTGGTAAATTTGATGATGTTGATCGTTTACGATTTTTAGTTTTAACATTACTTGCAATATCAACATTAATGTCTTCATGTGTTGTAATTTTTTTAATTATTTTTTTCATTAAAAACGAAGATATTTCTTCACCAAGTCTAGCTGACTGTCTTGATATTGGTTCACTTTTGTCATGTTTATTGTAATAATTTTTAATCTCAGATTTTTTTAAACAATAATTAATTGCATTTGTAAATTCGGTTTTAATAAAAGAATTTATTTCACTTGCCATTTTGGCTATTATCTTGATATTGTTGTCAAAAATTTACATTAAAACAACACTTTAAAGCACACAATTTTTACTCTAATCTATTTGACTCAATTTGACTATTCAATCATTCAACAGGTTATGATCTGTAAATAAAAATACACAACAAATGTTTTTGGAAAACTTCTTGGAATTTCTTGGGCTCAACCCAGCTCAACCCACCACTCAAGAGTGCTCTCTGCCTCTCTCAAGAGTCTCTCAACAAAGCCGAATGAAAAACATGGCGGGAGATTAAAAAATATACACAGTTAAAAAAATATCATGCAAAATATTATTATATTTTAACGTAAAAAAATATAACAATAAATATGACAATAAACAATTGAATTTATAATCAATATTTATTTTTTTTTATATCTAAAACAAAAACAGCCCTATTTTTTATGATAAAAATATTTTCTCAATTACCAACAAAATAATAATTTTTTTTTTTTACATTTATTTTTCATACAGGTACTTAATTAATAATAATAATAATAATTAAATAACAAAATTATGAGATAATAAATGATGTTTATTAATTAATTATTTGTATTTTTTTTTTACATGAATTTTTACAATTATCGTCACCATGAAAAAAAAGTTAAAATTAACAAAAAATGCAAGTATCTAATTTGTATAAATAAAACATTAATTATTTATTTAAAACAAGCATTCTAGTTGATTAAAAAAAAAAAAAAAATATTCATGAAAATATACTATAGAAGAATATAAAATTAATTAATTAATTAAATTAGACGTTCTGATGGTTTACCAGTTATATTATATTTATTTAAAAATTCATTTCTCCAAGTTGTACGAGAAAGATGAAAATTTTTTGGTAAAGATTTTTCTATAACTTCCATTGCTATCTGAAATATCCTGCCATCAGTAATTTTTGAATTTTCATTTTTAAGCTCAATACATTTTGCATAAACTAATTCATTTAATTTATCAATATCGTCTCTTCTTTGTGACCAAAATTTCATTTTTTGAATGTCAGTTTTACCATTATATCTACCTCTTTTTTTTGCTCTTTGTAAAGTCCAAGTTGGATGATGAATAGTTGTTTGAGAAAGTGATTTTTTTGTATCTATTTTCTTTTTTCCTACTCGTTTGGCACGTTGTCTTTTAACAGAGTTATTATTTGTCGTTGTTGTTGATGCTGTTGTTGTTGATAATGCCTCACTCTCATCATCACTTTTTTCTGATGAAGATGATGAAGTTTTGTCATCCTCAGATGTTGAAGAACACAAGTTATATTTAACTGCAGGTTGTGTTAATCTGGCTGATGATCTAGTTACTCGAACTGGTTGTTTTTTTGGTGAACGTTCATTTGATGATCGAGTTACTCGTGCTGGTTGTTTTTTTGGTGAACCTTTAGTTGTCATTGTATTGTCATCACTGTCATTTGGACTGAATTCCTCCAATTCATCTAGAAAAAATTAATAATTTATTTAAATTAAAGTTGCCACATTTAATAAATGATTTATAAAAATTTTACTGACCATCTATTTGTATTGGATTTTGTCTTTTGGCATTATTTGTTTTCTTATTTATTACCAATGTTATATTATCATCATCAGACTCAGATTCAGCTGTGTAACGTGTCTTTGAAACATGAGCATCAACTTTTTTTATTGGAGACTGTTCACTCGTGGATTGTGAGGGACTTTGTTGTCGCAATGGCAACTCACTTATTATAACATGTGGTACAATATGTTCTGGATTTATTTGACGTGAATTTTTTTCAATAACAACACTGTTATTAGCAGTACTTGATGAGCTTTTATCAACTGGTTTTGACACTTGTTGTTTACCTGTCATAATAATAATGATTTTAACATTTCAACATAATTTAAAATAAATTATTGATTAAAAACCAAAACACACATTACCTTTGTCAACATTGGAGCTGATTGGTTTAAAAATTTGTACTCGTTTTCGAATTGGTATTGCTTTTGGACAATTCTGCTTTTTTAAAAGTCCTGTTGATGTCAGCTGTTTATTTTTTAATGTTTTTACTGAATCAGTTTTAACTGATGATGATTCAGATGGCACACCACTTCTGTTATTGTCACCACAAATGTCTGGTTCTCTGGGTGTTGTGTTTTCTAGATTTAAAAAAAAAAATAAAACAACAAATTAAATTTATAATTAATTCCTTGACTCACTGATATATTTAATTATTATTATTTTTTAAATTACCATTTGTTGAAGCATCAATAATTGAATTATCATGATTTTCTTCAATTAATACATTTAACAAAGGATCCAGACGTCTGTGTAAATTATATTTATTCTCTTCTTGATCTGAATCATTGACATCATCCATTTCAAACTCTGCATTCTCATCAACAAGAAGAAAATCATCATCACTTTTAATAACTGGTTCATCAAATGTTTCCAATTCAATTTCTTTTATTATTTCTTTCATGTGTCCTGATAATTTAATACTCAAACGTGCAGCCAAAGGTGAAATTGATTTACTACAACCCAATCTACTGACATAATAATGTTGATCTTTTTTCAATGAATCAAGACAAATATTAACAGCATCAGAAAATATTTTTTTGTATTTTCTACGATTTTGTAATGTTACTCGAGACATTTTATTTAACTCTTGACAATAATCAATTGACAATCAATAAATGTTTCACTTTTTAACAAGAGTCTACACAGTCTTTCACTATTTTTTTTTTTTTCTGTTTTTCCACTTATCAATAACCTTTTTTTTTTTTTTTATTTTTATTTTTTTCTCTCAGAAGTACGAGCTAACAGTGGTGAAGCATGGTGAAGCGTGCAAACAATTATGCACCACTGAATACCAAGAAGAAGAATAAACAACAAAAGCCCAAAAACAGGAACTACGTCACTGCCAACTGCCAATGTTTTATATATTATTGGTTGGGAACCCTTAAAATCATTGCACACACTTCCTCTCTAATGTTTACTATTTATTTATTTTTTTTTTTTCTGATAAAAACAATTATTAAAAATAAATAGAAAAATAATCTAGTCATTTTTATTTGTATTTATTATTAATTTTATTTTTGATGATTCCTGTTGTTTTTGTTGATATTATTATTATTATTATTATCCTTACCACATGTTCAACATGTGACTGCATTTGTAGACCTTCATGGACTGCAATCTGCTATCTGCATTTCCTGAATCCTGAATTTCCATGCAACTATGTATGCAAGACTAGGTCTCTAGTCTACCATGTGTTCCATTGTGTTACGTCAGAAAATTTTAATAACAAACAAACAAATAGAAAGCAAATTCCTGGTTTTTAAAATTATTTAAAATAAATATTTATATTACAACAAAATATATTTTTTTTTTGTTAAATAAATAATACACACATTATTAAAGTCAGTAAAAAATATTTATTTTATTTATTTTGTTATTAAATAATTACAAAAAAAAAAAAATAATTAATTGCTAATTTTTAAATCATTTGGATCTCCATATATTTTATATTTTCTTTTAAATAAAGTCACCCAAGCTTTAGTTGCTTGAAATTTCAAAGATGTAAACATGAATTTTTCTTTAGCCTCAATACCCCAACAACATATCAATGAATTTGTTATAATTCTATTATTTTTTTTTTCTTCTAAACATTTTGAATAAACCCAATTACTTATTTTATTAAATTGATAATCACATGGTCCACCTTTGTCAACTTGTTCTTGCCATTCAGCCAATTGTTGACGTGTTTTTAAATATTTACAACCACTTTTTTCTTGTAATGTTTTAAATGAACAGTTTGGTCCAATTTGTTTAGCCAGCTTGACGACTCTAGTTTTTTCATCAAGTGGTACACATATTTTTTTAGCACGTAAACGTATTGGTATGACATTTACTTTATTAATTGATTTATCAATTGAAATATCTGGTGATGATGATAGTGATGCTGTTGATGAAGAAGATGAAATAACATTCATATCTAGTAATATTAAATTTGACGCATCACCAATTATATTATATTCTTTTTTAAAACGAGTTAGCCATGTTGATGCTGCTGGAAGTTTAAATTTATCATCAATATTTAATACTTCTTTGGCTTCATTGCGTAAATTTATTATTGAATAATTATTTAATATTATATCTTTATTTTTGTATTCAACACATTTTCTAAATACCCAATCATTTATTTTTTTGTTAGCTTGAAACAATGATTTTTTATTTTCTACTTGTTGAATCCAATGTAGAAGAGTTTTACGACTTCGAATATATTTACAACCAGTATGTTCTCTGATCATTTCAGCTGTCCAATCTGGATTATTCTTGAGTGTATTAATAACTCTTATTTTTTCACTTAATGGCACCAACGCTCCTGATTTTTCTACAAGTGAATAATCTTCATCATCATCATCATCATCATCATCAACACTATTATTTATAGATGAATTTTTATTGTCCATTTGATCACAAGTAGAATCAGTTGATGTAGCTGATTTTAATTTTCCAATTAAACGTTTGTTAAGTGGTACATCTTCAATTTCTTCAGCTTGTTTTTCATCTAAAATTAATAAACAAAAATAATAATTATTAGAATGCTTGCATTTATTTTTTTTTAATAATGAATATAAAATAATTACCTTTTTCCATTTTATCATCAATAAAATAAAGCCTTGTTGGTAGACCAGCAATACCATGTGTTTTTTTAAAATTTCTTAACCATTTTTCTGATGCTTGAAATTTTAAACTATTATTTGTAATTGGTAAACAATGATTTTCAGCTTCAAGACCCCATTCAGATAATAAATTATTATCAATTTTTTTATTATTATTTTTATATTCTAAACATTTATTATAAACCCAACAATTAATTGCTTCATATTTATCTCTACAAGTACCACCATTTTTAATTTGTTGTTCCCATATTTTAAGTGTCGCTCGTTTTTTAATATTTATACAACCACTTAATTTACTTATTTTTTCTAATGACCAAGTTGGATTTTTATTTGCAAGTATAACTGCTTTTTTTCTTATTTCCCATGGTACATAACTTTTTTTTCTTTTTCTAGGGTTTACTATATTATTTTTATCAATGGATTCTGTCAATTTTTCAGACTCTATATCTTTTATTTCTTCATGACCAACTTTATGATGATTTACATCAACTCCATCATCAACTCCATCATCATCTCCATCATCATCATCATCATGATCCTCTTCTTTCATACTACTTGAAAATGCTACTGTTGAATCATCATCATCATCATCATTATCATCATCAACAACAGTCTCAGTAGCCTCAGTATTTAATATAACTTCAGGATTTAAACTTTTAGTAAAAAACTTGTCATAATAATAATCATTAGAACATTTAGACAAATCATCAACATCATCAAATATGTCAACTGCTGGTTCATCAATGTTATTTAACTTATCATAATCTTCATCAACTGTAATAAATTCAATATCAACTGGATCATTATTTATATCATTTAATTGAGTAACATCATTATTTTTTAACATATCTTCAAATATTTCTAATAATTTATTATACATTTTTTGTCCATATATTGTTGATTGTTTTGATGTATCATCACAACAAATTTCACTCAAATAATAATTATTAACCTTTAATAATTTCCAACAAAAATTAAACGCATTTGTAAATTGTTTTTTACATTCTTCATTATTTATATCAGCCATTATTGCTCAATTATTTTATGTTTAATTATTTATATAATTAATTAACGATATATTTTTTATATTTATTCAAACAGTGTTACAACATTTTGTTGTTGTTTTTTTTTTTTTTTTTATTCTTATTGGTTTTGTTAAACGCCGTGAATTTGTGAGGGCGCTCAATGACGGACACCCACTTTTTTCCACTTTTCATTTGATATTTTTATATTATTTCATCTGGTACATCCGTACTATTTAAATTACTAAATATTCATCGATAAAAATCGGAGAAAATTATAAAATTTGATAGATAATTGGTGTGAATATTTTTTCGCTGTAATTTGATTTTTTTTTTGAAATTCTACTTCAGAATTATCCAGAGAAAATCGGGTTACAGCGGAGTAAATCGGAGGAGTATAGAGTATTGCGAGGAAATTAAGAGGGAATCGGAGGAATACGGAGAAAAATGTAGAACTATCAAAAGAAAAACAGGAAAATATCAAATAAAATTTTTTTCCAGGGATGTCAAGGAAATCAATCGGTAATAATAAAATGAGTATCTCACAGAAAGACGATCAAGAAGAGAAATTCGATTTGAAGTTTTAACATCTCAAAATTCTTTAACTGATAATCTACAGTGACTATACCGAGTAACAATGCAATATCATGCCAATTTTTTTGAAATATAGATTTTTTTTGATTCCATATCAAATTTTTTGTTCCATCTCTTTTCAATTGGACCTGCCGGTTCTGCAGAATGAGACGGCTGTGTATGTAATGGTCAATGGGGGATATTTATGGAGGTGAATTCAACTTCATGTGGATATTATTTTACGGTTGATTTTCACCTCCACAACGTTTTATATATTTGTGCATACACTCACATAATATATAAAAAGTTGTGGAAGTGCAAATCCGCCAGAAAAATCCGCCATGAAAGAAAATATCCCTCTCATGGAGGTAGACCCTCTAAAGAAATAATTGACAAAAAAACGATATTTTGATTTTATTTTATATCTTTAATACGTACACATGATTTGTAGTTTAAAAATTAAAACTTGACCTTCAAAATAATAAGATAAAAATCAACAAATTAATCCTAAAAAAAAAATGTAATTAATGATCTGGTTTTTGAGTATTAATTAAGATTAAGCTACTGATGAACTTCTTTGAAGAATTTTTTTCACAACTCATCAAATAAATGTAGAGTTATTTATGTAATAAAATTCAATAATTGACATTAAAAAAATGACACACAATAATCAATATTTATTAATAATTAACAAGTACAATTTTCGAGAATTTTCTTTTGCCACTGACTAAAGAAAACATGTAAATATATTTCGATTATTGAACCCGAAAATTAGCATGAAAAAAAAATAAAAATTACTCATTAATAATTGGCTTGTATATATGAAAATATATGCATGAAATTTTCTAGAATTAATTAATGTTTTTATTAGTTTATTCTAGAATATTTATATTATGTAACAAATACACGTGATTCAAAGAGTTTAAACAAATTGGCAAATGGATTAATTATTTAAATTTTATAATGACGATTCTAGAAACATATGTAAAAATTATTAAATTGACGATAAATGTATTTGTATAATTTATATTTCATTTACAACAAAAATTTTTAAATAATAAAAAAATAAATAATATACATTTGAATGTATTAATTTGTAAATGTGTATTTGTTAGATGAAAAGTTTGAAAGTCCTTTGAAACTCAGTTTGCATAGAATTGAAAATCAATTCTACTTTTACGTAATGCAACAAATATTGTTAAGAAATGTTATTTTTATTTAAATATATCGATAAGATATTTATAAAATATTTCAACAATTTTAATTATAAAATTTAAACAAATAAAAAAAAAAAGCAGAATTGACTTGAATATTATCAATTTATTTTTGTTTATTATATTTTGTTTTTGCTATTTCTATTTGATCAATTGTTAAGCTTATCTCAATTACATTTTATCTTTTTTTAAGTTTATTATTTTTTATTTCGAAAATAGTTAAAAGAGATAAGGTGATCGGGTCAAGACATTTATGTTAACTGCGCATTGTCCAACAATGTTGATAGTGTCTAAAGCCAATCCCTCTATTTACTCTGACTAATGTGTAAACACATCTTATAATTCGATATACATCCACGTGCTCAAACGTATTTTCAAAAAAAAATAGTTAACATTCAAGTCATTCAATGAAAAATAAATTATATATATTATAAAATTTTTCAATCAATTAAATTAATGTAATGATTCATCAATCACTAGGTCATTTACAACGTCAATCATAATAAATATAAAATAAAAAAAAATAAAACAAACATCATTTAGAAAAATACATGACAATGCAATAAAATTTATAACCCAATTTTTGTGTTTTTAATGGAGATGAAAAGTTTTTTACAAGAAAAAAGATACAGATAATAAATTTTCTACAATGATTTTTGGAAAAATAATTAAAAGCCTTGAAAGTAAATGAAATCAACAATAAAAAATAAAAAGAAAATATTATTGTTGGTAGAAATTTTTTTTTTATATGGAATGAGGAAAAACATTATTGATATTTTTAGAATACAGAAATTTCTATTTTTATTTTATTTCTATTTATGGATATTAACGTTTTTTTTTTTTTTATTTATTTAAACTTTAGCTGACTGATTTTTGTTGAAAGACGAGTCATTGAAATACACTTACGAAAAAAATAAAAAAAAAAAAATCAACGGCGCCATTTAGTCTAAACCCCCATTTCATCCCTCTATGTATATCATGTTTGTATATTTCACTGGACTATTTATCGAATTAATTATTGTCTCACCATTTGGAATTGCTTGGAATATATAACCACGATAAAAATATAACTCTGAGGAATCTGCTTCGTGGTCTCGTTCGAGTCTAGTGGATAAACAAAAAAAATTAAATATATATATAACAAAGGGTAAATATATATATAAAAAAAAGCAAAAATAAAATATGAACTATTGGTGGACTGATTGCCCAATGCGTGGGTAAATAGGAAAAAAATAATAATAAAAAAAAAAAAACTTTTTGTGGATTGAAAATCAACATTTTATGGTTCGCGTATTTTTTTTTTTTTTTTCATCTAGACAATTTGTTTTTCTTCCTTGAAACATCTTTCAATAAACTTTTTGATTTTTTTTTTATATATAAGTATATATATTTTTTTTTTTTTTTTTTTTCGGAGAAAAGTTTATCAAAGTATCGTTTAATTAGGTCATTTTACATTATGGTCATTAAAGATTTACCGAGAAAATCATGGTGTCGTATTTAAAAAAAAAAAAATAATTTATTTTTCTGTAAATTTGCAAGGAAAAAAAAAATTTAGTAAACTTTTTTCTTTGATTGTAAAGTAACTCAAATTAC
>NW_025220585.1:0-97500 GCF_014905175.1 Aphidius gifuensis
TAAATCGACGCAACGCTCCTAAAAAACCTTCATTCGTTAGGTCACTAACCACCTCTAGGTGCACTGCCTTGACAGACATGCATACAAAACCACAGACATATATTTTTACTCTAGTAGTGTTACGGAATTTTTTCTCTTTAATAAAAAAAGGGCTACAATAATCGACACCCACATTTTTAAAGACATTTCTTGCGTTTACTCTATCTTCGGGTAAGTCAGCCATTTTGAATTTTTCTGCTTCAGTGACAAAGCGAAAACAAGTCATGCATTTTCGTATGACTTGACGTACTTGATTTCTTCCGTCAAGTACCCAGAAAAGTTGACGCATTGCATTCAGAGTGGTCTGTATTCCTGAATGAAGTTGCCGAAGATGGATGTCTTTTATAATTAAATCGGTAAAATAATTTTTTGACGGTAATAAAATAGGATGCTTTTGATTATAAGTAATATTAGCTCGTTTCAGACGACCTCCTACACGAAGTAGGCCCTTGTCATCAAGAAAGGGACACATATTATTGAAACGTGATTTTTTATTTTGTATTTGAGAATTACAAATTTTAATTTCCGTCTCAAAATGCACGCCTTGAATGAAAATTAAAAGATCGAGCTCTGCTTGAGCAACTTCTCGACTCGAGAGGAATAATTCTTACGGTAAGACAGGTGACTCATTGGTCGCCCTTAAACGACGCCATTTAAGGGCCTGAATAAATCTTTTAACGTATGCATAAGTTCTCAATAATTTTTGATACGATGAACAATTCTTCATTAGAGTATTGATAATTGAAAAATGCGGTTCAGAAATCAAAAGACAGACGTTCTTTTTATACTCTAACTTGGTTTTGTCGAGAATTTCAATTGGCTCAGGCCATTGAGATTCGGCTTCTGGTAGCCACGAGATGCCGAAGCTCCATTGTTTATTTTCGACTAAAGCTTTAGGCAGCTGACCTCTCGATAAGGCATCAGCTGGATTGTCTTCAGATTTGACATGTCGCCAACAAGCTTTTCCAGAAAGCTCTTGAATATTTGCTACTCGGTTGGCAACGTATATATTCAATAAATTAGGAGGAGTCTTCAACCAGTGTAAAACAGTGGTGGAGTCGCACCAGAAGATTATTTTTGAAGGCACAAATTTAAATGAGCTGGAAGCTTCATTATACAATTGAGCCAATACCTGAGCTCCACAAAGCTCGAGACGAGGTATTGTTATTATTAATTTTAAGGGGGCTACTCTGGATTTAGCACAAAGTAGCCGACAATGCACTGACTGGTCTGGTAACGTGGCTCTCAAAAAAAGACACGCGCCGTAACCAATGTTACTGGCGTCACAAAAACCATGGACCTGAACGTCACAACATATGTCAGTCAAAATATGACGATCAAAGGAAATATTATTTAAATAATTCAATTCCTTGACAAAAGTCTGCCATAGTGTATATAGATGAATAGGGACTGATTCATCCCACTCAACCTTGGCCTGCCAGATGTCTTGCATAATCTTTTTTGCGTGCAAGACAACTGGTCCAACTAGGCCTAGTGGATCAAATATTTTGGCAATTTCTGATAAAATATTTCTTTTAGTAACCTTTTCCGGTATCTGAATGGAATTGACTGAGTATCGAATCACATCAGGTTTAGTTTCCCATGCGATTCCAAGGGTTTTTAATGTACAGTCTTTATCAAGTGAAAAATTGGAATTAATATTAACATTTGACAAATCTGACACAATTTTTGAGTCATTGGAGGCCCATTGACGAATATTAAATTGACCACATTTCAATAAACTGATTATTTCATCTCGGAGCTGACGCGTTTCTTCGAGCGTACTAGCACCAGTTAAAAGATCGTCCACATATAAATCATTTTTTAAAATATGAGCAGCCCGTGGAAAACGGTCTGACTCGTCATTCGCTAATTGATGAATGACACGAATGGCAAGGAAAGGAGAAGACGTCACTCCGAAAGTGACTGTATTTAATTCGAAAATTTTTATTTGATCATCTACGCGCCAAAGTATTCTTTGGTACGCGCGGTCATATTTATGCAATGAAATTTGGCGATACATTTTCTCAATGTCAGCAGTAATGACGTATCTGTGAGAACAAAATTTGAGCAGCTGATTGAAAATCGTGTCTTGAATGGTCGGGCCAGCCATCAATATGTCATTTAATGTTTTATTATTGTATTATTATTGTATTAATATTTTATTATACTAACCTTGGTGGTCGAGCTTGATGCCTTAATGACCGCATGATGTGGTAAAAAATAATTATGATCAGAGTCATCTGAGACAGGTGACATATGACCGAGATCAATATACTCCTGCATGACCTTATAATATTCGAATTTTAATTCTTTGTTGGATCGAAATTTATTTTCTAGGGTAAGCGCCTATAGGCAGCTGACCTAATCGCCAAGAGTGTGATCACCCTTGATAAATGGTATCCGATATATCTACCACTAGGGTCCCGTGAAATATTATTAATAAAATGGTTCTCGCATAACATATCTTGTTCAGCCTTCGGTTTTTCAAAACTGATTTCTTCTAACCTCCAAAAGTCGGTTAATTGCTTCTCAAGCCGAGTTAGCTGACAAGATAGGGACACAGGTTGATCTGTAGTCCTCGAGGTCCCCGCCACAATCCAACCTAATAAAGTTTTTTGTACACAAATTTGATAATTTTCAGTTGATAATTTATGTTGACCGACCGACATTAAAGATAGAGTCGGCTCGGCTCCTATCAACATATCTATTGGCTGTGGCATATTGGCTGTGGCTTTAGGATCTGCTAATCTTATATTTTTTGGTATTTTTAAATTTGTGTCATGAAAAAGTTCGGGGGGTGACATACTTACAATTTCTGGTATGGAGAAAAATGTAAGAGTTTGATGAAAGTCACTAGAGTGCGCATAAATTGTCAACTCTAACGTACCTTGTGTCATGGTTGTCATTGAATTTAGACCGTTGATAGGGATAGAGCATTTTTTTATCGGTAAATTCAAACGAGAGGCTAGCTTATGAGTAATAAAATTAGCGGTCGAGCAGCACCCGTATTCAGAGGATGTTCTCATTAGGGCGTTTTTTTTCCGATGGTAGCGTTTGTGAAGCCTTTCTATATGAAATCTATATAAAAAAAATTTTGTCAAGCGCCATCAGCGGAAAAAAAAAGCCCTAATGAGAACAATTTTGCCCCGTGAATACGGGTGCAGGTGTCTAGAAGAGTTCGACAAAAGATGAATTTTTGTGAACTGCCCTTGGCTCTCACTACAGCACTAGTCAGCAGAGGAACAGCTTTTTTTTTTTTTTTTTTTTCAAAAAAATGAATTGACGCATAGAAGGACGTCGGAGTTAACTTGATGAAACTTAGAAAAAATAAGAAGCCCTGTGGTCTAGTGGTCAAGGCGTTTGCCCGGAAAGCAAAAGACCCGGGTTCGATTCCCGGCGGGGGAACTTCGTTATTTTTTCTAAGTTTCTGGTTTTTTTTTTTTTTTTTAAAATTTGAAAAAAATTTTATCAGCTGGCTTTAGTGATCGCGTCATTAGACATGTGCCCTGCTCGTTAGGAATTTCTCCGGCTAGTCACTCTTTCTTTTTCTCTGTATTTTTGGACTTAGTCTCTCTCTTTGAAGAGACTGGGATATCTTCATGCAAATGGATGTTATGTTTTTTGTTACATAACCTGCAATTTTTTAGATAGCATTCATCTCTGTGATAGCGAAGACAAACTTCACATAGATTAGCTTTTTTTACGATCTCACGTCTTTCCGGCACAGATAATTTTTTAAAATTTTCGCACGTGTATAGAGGGTGTTGCCGGTCGTTACAAATGACGCAATTATTGGACGTGCTGATTGCAAATGTCGATTGAGTATTAGTGTTATTTGGTTTATTTGTTGGTTTATTATTAAAACGCCTCTTCTTAGACGGAGGCTGAACTTTTTACTTGATTCGGTAATATCGGATTCTTTTCTCTTGAATTGCGCTAAACAGATTGCTTCGTTAGTCAAAAAATCACAGAGAGAATCCAGAGTGGGAAATGTGTCTCGTTCGAGTGTGTTGACCCACTTTTGACCAGTGGATCTATGCGCGAGATAATTATTCTTTTGATTTCATAAGCCCGTTCTAAAGTCGCCCAAGCCTTTTCGAAACTTGATTCGGCAATTTGTAATCTTTTTGCCTCACCAATTATGGCATCATCAAGAAGACGGAATTTATCGATTTCGTCTATTTCTGTATGTGTTCTAATTATAGCTTGAAAGGCATTTTTAAATGACAACCAATTCTCAAATTCTCCATTGAACTTTGGGATCTGAGTTTGTGGTAATTTGATTTTGCTCTTCTTTTGAATGTTTTCTGGAGGAACGGAAGTTGCTTCGATTGATTGCGAGATTAATTCTACCTTAGTTGCTAACGTAAAGTATCGTTCAAGTATTATGTCATATTCGACTTGATGGTTTTCGTTATCCGGCTCCACGAGCGTTGCCTCATCGTGGAGTATTTCGTATTCTTTGTATAATTCGGTAATTCGATTCATGCGTAATCGAATGTTTGTCTCTTCGATAGACTCGGTGTCCATTAAATTCCGGAGGGTCGTCATCTGAGTTTTCAAAGTTGCCCTTTTTTGGGCGATGTTCCTTATATTCACCATATTCGATTATTTTATTGACAATACGATAACGGACGTCAAAAACTAACGCACTCAACTCGATACAATTTCAAATATATTTTATCAATTGCTCGATATTAAATTTGATCAATAAAATTTAAATTGTTTCCTGTATATAAAAAATTTTTTTTTTTTTTTTTTTATTAGAATTTATTACGATACTTTATTAATTGTGTTTCTTTAATTTTTCGTACAATCGTTAGACATTTAACTTACGTAAAAGGCAACTAAGTTTAACTGTAAACGATTGATCAATTAATTTAGTTTTTAAAACGGATAGCAAAATTGTAATTCTATCGAAGAATTGAATGCGATGATGTTCCGAGCGCCAGTATCGATCGTATCAATAATCGATTGCTCGATTATCGATTGATCACGGTTATTTGTCGATATTTTTTTGAATTCTTTAATAATTTATTTATTTTTTAATTCCTCGATTATGTTCGATTTTCAATTACGTAATTGTTACTATTTAGTTATTTTAATTATTCGATTATTTAATTGTTCAATTGATCATTCACTTATTATTTATTAATTTTATAATTTGATTGATAATTCAATTATTTAATTGGATTATCTGACATTTAATTTTCCTAAATATTTAATTTTTTAAGCAATAATCGTTGACTTTAATTTTTTAATTTATTCGATTTTTACTAAACAAATGATCAACTGAGCACTTCGATAATTGTAATAATTTCAGGCTGTAATCATCAAATTGATTATAGCGGATATTTAAAAAACATCTCAAACGTATTAATTCAATTATTTAATAATTAATTGATTATTTGGGGTTATCGCAAATATATTCTAATCGATAAAAATTCGAAAGACTTGCCGTTTGTTGATCCTTGATTCGAGCTGGTAGAAATTGACCGTCTGCAGGTTTGCTGACCCAATGGATGGATCACGTTGTTGTTTATCTTTTTAATTATTTTTTTTTTTTTTTTTTTTTTTAGCACAAATATAATTACTGAAAATTATATTGTTCAATTATGATTTATGCAAAAATGTTTATGTGTGAATTTTATAATAATGTTTCACAGTTATATTTAACACAAATATAATTATTAAGTTATATTGATCACTTTTTATTTTTATATTTATTTTATCTAAATTGTTCTTTAGATTTATTGTTCATTATTTATAATAGTTGACAACAATTATCGTTCACTTGAGATTTGTGCGTAGTTGCGTCTATGCGCACGTATACATTGAGTGTATATGTGTCTATGCACACGTATATGTTGAGTTTATACGTGTCAGTGCATATATGCATGTATGTGTCTGTATATACGTATGTATAATTCAAGTTTTGATAATCGTTTGTGGCACTTGTCACTTGTCTTAATGTTTATAATGAATATATTATATATATTTTAATTGTTAGTTTAATATTATTTGCACAAAAATGAAATGCTGTCACTTTAAATTTAATTAATTTATATTGTTTGAATATAATTATTCAAATTGTTTATAGTATAATAAATATATTTTGTATATATATGGGGCATTCTGAGTCAAGTCAGCTGGTCATCTGCCTGACCCTCACGGATTTCGATGAAAATTTTTTTATATGTTCTTTTTGGCTTTTTATGAAGCCTGAACTATTTTGAAAATTTTGTGACGTATTTTAGCCGGTAAAGTAGAGTGTTTTAATGTTAATTCTCGTCTTTCATAAAAAAAGCCCCAATTTAAATGGATGAATTTTTTTTCATGAAACAAGGTATTCAATTCACGTACATTGAAAAAAAAATTAGAGTGGGTCGAGACGTTTCTATATTTTTTTTTTTATTTTCAAAAAATTTAAAAAAAAAAAAAAAAAAAATTATTTTTTTAAATGCAAAAAAATAAAAAAAAATTAAAACATGTCTTGAGAAAATTCCATTTTCGGCATATTTCTAAAGTAAAAAGTCAAAAATTCCAATTTTTAACCAAATTTTGATGAAAAAAATATTGTCAAGTAATCAATCAAACAAATATCGAAAATATTATTATATATCTTCAATTCAACAATACTTATAAATTAAGTCAAAATATTTTTAATTAGTAATACATTTTTTCAAGAAAATACAAAAAAAAATTATGTAAGAATACGGAATTTTTTAAAAGATGTTGCAGAAGAATAGTCTTTTGTAATCATCTCACCATTTTTACAAGGAATCAAGCAGTGAACTTTTTGCAAATTTTTTATTTTTTGAACCTTTGTAAAAGATTATTCGATGGCAATTTTTTCGAGTTCATAAGTTTCTGCTGACGAATACTTTACAGCGATGTTCGGTAGTCTGTTAGCTTCATTTGCCCAGTCGTAGAGATCTTTTGGTGTAGTTATCTGCTTATCAGTTGGTCGTTGTAGGCTTGCTCTTGCAGCTTCTCTTTTGAGAGTACCGCCAACTCCATCACAAGGCCCTTTACCATGTGCCGTTGCAAAAAAATGCCACTCTGCTTCGATTCCGTAGTTTTTTTTATGATGACATAAAGTAACTACATTTTTATAATTCTTGAATTGTTGTGGTGCTCCATCGGAAAAATAATGTATTTTTTTTATTCTACTATTAAGTGATTTGATATAATCGATCGTTATTCTTGTGTATATGTGAACCGCAATTGCATCGTGATGACTGTTATCTGACACAATTGCTAAACTTTTGTGATAATCCTTAAAGTATATAACTACCGTATAAACAGTAGCTTGGTTATTGTTCCAATGGAATCCAGGTGCAGCATCTTGAATAATAAAAGCGTAATTTTCTGCGAAATCACAAATAACAATTGCTTCATCGTCATTGATTGATTCCTTCAATGTTTTCAAGAAGTTTCCTTGACATCTGGCAATAAATGCATGTCTTAGAAGGTTTTCAGTTTTTTCACAAAAGTCACGAATAAAATCAAAAGAATCTTGCATAACAGTTTCAAGAGTAGTTCGTGGCTTTGCTACCCATTGTTTATATGATATCTGAAAAATTTCATTATCTTCAAGCAACTTATCTAAGTAATCATTCAGTACATCCATTTTAGGGCAGTTTAAGCAATTTCCGAGGTGACAAGCGTCCGTTGATTCAGAACAAATAACTGCATTAATGCAATCTTCATAAGATTCAATTTGCAAAGTGCTGTCTTTCGTCAGCTCTTTAAGATTACAACCTAAAAGATGATAATAAATAACATATTATGAAATAAGTTATTTTGATTATGATAAATTTTTTAAATACTGGCAAGTATGCGTCATTTAGAACCATAAATAAAAACCTGATCGTTAATTGTTATTTACCTAAAATCATGAGCTTGATATTCTGGTGTATTGAACAAACGCACACAGTGTGAGTACCGGAGGCTCCTGCCAAAATACAATATCTTGGTCTCATTGCTGCAAAAGTTGAGAATTCAATCTTAATAGTGGGATACTCAGCTTGGAAACTCCTGAATAATTCGTTCAAATTTGATAGCACTAACTTTTTCTGGACATGAGTTCGTTTTCCACTTTCATCTCGAATTGATAAAAAATCTTTCTTTCCAGGCATCATTGAACTGTTTCTTTCATCATTATAAAAATCAAGTACAAGTCGTTTTGTACTTTCACTTATTTTTTTTCCTATGAAATATCACAAAACATTACTTATGAAAACAATAATAAAAAAAAAAAAAAAAATGTAAAATATTAAAAAAATTAATAGTAACCTTTTTTGGGCTCTGGAAGTGAAAGGAGACCTTTTTTTTCAACAAGTTGTTTTAAAACTGTAGCCATATGTTTTGTAGTTTCCATAATATTGGCAATTTTATCAACACTCCATTCATATGGAAATAGTGTTAAAATTTGTAGTTTGTGTGCTCGGTCTGTTTCAGCAGAATGAAATTTTTCTTTCAAACGAGTCACTAAATCTTGGAAATGACGAGCATTAGTCCTTTCCGAAGCATTATAATCAGTCTCAAGATGACATGCTCCAAGTGACTTGAGAAAATTTGCGGATAGATTATCAGCTTTTTCTATTAGATAACTATCATACCTGGTTCTTTTTTTAGCAACTGGTGAGCAATCTAACATTTCCAGAGCCTGATTTATGACTGGTAGCTTTGTATTCAAGCTAAGACTAGATGAGTCGCTGGATTGGGTCGATGTAAGCTCAGATAATCCACTTGTTTTGGTAGAAACAAATGAAACTGATTTTGTCTGACTTGAACCTGTGGAAAAAAAAATAAGTGGTGTGTTACGATTCAATGAATTTAAAAATTAGTTCAATATTAAAAAACAACATATTACAATGTTTGAATGTTAGTTATTTATTGAATGGACAGAGAAATTATAATTTATACAAGGCAAGAAAGTCTAACTATAATTAAGCTATCAACCTTATCTCAATTCTATAAATAAAATTATAACTTACTTTGACCAACATCTATAACGGAGTCTACTTTATTATAGTCGGTAGTGTCCATTGGAATATCACGAACTGTTTGAGAGCTCGACTCACTACTACAGTCTAAAGTATCTGACGTTCCAGTTCCTTCATTTGTTTCTTCAATTATGTCAAAATTGCTCGTGGTATCACTTTCACTAGAATTACTGTCATTTTTTTCGTCGCCTGGTGGAATTTTTAATACAGGTTCAGTCGTAGTCATGGTTTTTCGACATGACGAACAGACGAGCAATTTGCCTTTGAGATTTCATTTGCTTCGGATATCCTCAGGAATGTGACGGAGACCAATACTTATTTTATGATTTTTTTTTTGATAAGGATTAAAACAACGATCATATCGAATAATGGTTGCCATTTTATGTTCAACTCACAAATAAATATAAATACAATTATAACTACGTAACTTTTATGAAATAAAAAGAACACAGATAAAAACAAAAACCAAAAAATGTTTCACGATAGCGGCTACAAAACACAGTAAAAAAACCATACGTCCGACAGCCTCACAGACGACCTGTCACGATCAATCATCTGTTTACAAGTCAATTTACAACGAGCGACTTTGTATACTGTCTAAAACCAGTGATGGGTAATTCAACGATTCTCGGGGTATCATACAATCATACGTATGATACTACATTAAGTGTATGATAATTAAAAGTGCCCTCTTTTTTTTATAAAATGAAGTAAATGATTTATTGAACTCACTCACACTACTACACACCACTGTACACAGCTGTCAAATTGTTTTGTTTATTACACAACATAATAAATGAATTCATCAAGGTGTATAAAAATTCTATTAGGATTGAAACATTATATGAGAAAATAACTTAACAGTTAATATTATGACTACTTGGCTAATGAATTTGTCTGAAATATACTGAAAAAAGAGGTCAACTTGGCTTGGTTTTCTTTATAGAAAAAAACAGGGAAAATATATTTGTGATATCTGTGAAAATTATCTGTGTGATTATAATCTTTTAATTACTGGCGATTCATGATGTTCCTTTGAACTTGTCGAAACCCCCATTCTCCACATATCATATGATGGTCTACTATCTCATTTTTTTATAATTATTTTTTTAAGATAATTTAAATAAAATATACACAATCATTAGTCGTTGGTTGTGACCAACAGATATTTATAAACTCGCGAAATTACATATTATGTTGACATTGGTTTAAGGCGCCAAATATGAACAATGGAGGATAAGTAAAATAGCGTTAGTAAAATAGTTAAAAAGGTACAATGTAGAGGCGCTTCTAATGTATGATACAGTGTATGATACTGCTGTACCTATCCATTGTTGAATTAAAGATATATAATAATATTTTCGATATTTGTTTGATTGATTACTTGACAATATTTTTTTCATCAAAATTTGGTTAAAAATTGGAATTTTTGACTTTTTACTTTAGAAATATGCCGAAAATGGAATTTTCTCAAGACATGTTTTAATTTTCTTTTATTTTTTTGCATTTAAAAAAATAATTTTTTTTTTTTTTTTTTTTAAATTTTTTGAAAAAAAAAATTTGAAAATAAAAAAAAAAATATAGAAACGTCTCGGCCCACTCTAATTTTTTTTTCAATCTACGTGAATTGAATACCTTAATTTAAATTTGGGCTTTTTTTATGAAAGACGAGAATTAACATTGAAACACTCTACTTTACCTGCTAAAATACGTCACAAAATTTTCAAAAAAATTCAGGCTTCATAAAAAGCCAAAAAAAACATATAAAAAAATTTTCATCGAAATCCGTGAGGGTCAGGCAGATGACCAGCTGACTTGACTCAGAATGCCCGATATTTATTATGAGTGTATAACTTACACAAATGTACGCACTTGTCACTCGGTTCAATTAAATTACTTCACTTAATTTGTATATTTATTTTTTGTTTTTTGATAAATATATTATTTTATTTTATTTATTTAATCTAAATGTTCCCTGGTTTCGGCACCAAAAAATGTTGGATATATTGCCCGTTAAGGGATTTATATCTAGTAAGGAGTTTAGGATAGTTAAATTAAATAATCAACACAACAATTTTGTTTGTTACTGTTCTATTTTAATAATTATCATGTAAATTACTCTTTAAATTTTATATTATTATTCAATTTATTTGTGAAATTATTTAATTTGATTTTTTTGTAATAGCAAGTGACAAGAGAGAATTCCGTAGGCTACGGGATTGCGAATACTACTGAAACTGAAAAAAGGTCCAGGACGCTATCCAGCTTCTGGGCCTTAGTATATGAAAATTCTGGAAAATTCTAGAAGGCCAAACGACGCTTGTATAACCAAGCGTCGCTTGGACCCGACAAAACTTCCAAAATGTTTTTACATGTATTTTATTTTACTCCTCGAAAGACTGGGTGGTCTTCGAGGTCAGCGGCCTAATCCTTATTGTCCTCAAACTGCAACATTTTTCTAATGGCAAACGTTGTCAGTTTGAGGGATTAGTCGGCATCGACTCGTGCCGTCAGAGGATTAGACTCGCTGACTCAATGTGTTGTATGTTTTATTTTTTATTTTATTTTACATTTTCAATTTATTTTCTCTCAAATAACTTTTACCCTTTTTCTCTCTCTCTCTTCTCACTTACCTCTCTTTCGACGGAACATCCTATATAGGTCGGAAGTATTAGAGTTGGATAGTTATTTGGAAAGTAGTTACCAAGAAATGCTCAAATTCTCTGGTAGGAACAACAACAACATCATTTGTTAATTTTTTCAATATGGATGATGTCGTTGTGTATCAAATTGAGTGGACCACATACGAGATAGACAATTTTGGTAAGAATGTGTTCAATTATACCGTGCGTGGTCTACTAACATTCCAAATATCGAATTTTCAAAGTTTGATAATAAACCGCATACGGTCTTATTTACAAATTTTTGCCAAGCCCATGGAATTTTTATACACTGTACACTAGAGTGGTTTAAAGAAAACCAAATTTTTTTTTTTGCGTTCTTCTACTAAAATTCATGTTTGCTAGGAAAAGATGTAATTCATTTCATCACAAAAAAAAAAAAAAAATTTATGAAGGAATCAAAGATTATGTTTGAAAGTAAAGTCAATTTCTTGCTTATAGAAAAAATATAAATTTTTTTTACAATGAAACATTTGAACATAGTAAAGTTGAATATTATTATGGATCTTTGGTTTTAAGCACTAAAAAACATTCTTTATACGATTATCACAATTTCTATTTATTAGTTACATAATAACAAACGTGAACAACATAAAAATAATATAATCTTCCTTTTTAAATTGCTTTAGAGAAATTCAAAAAAAAAAAGTGAATAAATTCATATGATTCCCACAATTTTATTTTGAATGAAAGAAAAAAAATAAAATATAAATATTATATATATATATATATAGATTCATATATATTTATAGTATAAATAAAAATAATAACAATAATTTCATGAATAATAATATTTATAATAATAATAATGTTAATTACGATATAACATTGATAATATTATCAATATTAATATTTTGAATATGATGTATACTCAGTTCGGTATACTGTTCAATAATATTTTAATAAGAAAAAAAAGTTTCAAATCGCACACGCATACACACAAACCAGCTGACGCTCCGAGTTTGTACGCTGTCATACGCCATAGTTGTATGGTTGCCAGCTTCCCTACTCTTTCTATGTAATTCTCCCTTCTTTATCCGTTTGTGACCGAGCGTGTGATGGAGTGTTTGATGCTTAGCGTAACGCTAGTGGGGCCTTAAATTTTGTTGCTACTCTCCGTAAAGAAGTGTTACTCAAAAAAAAATTCGTATATACTAAGTGTTTACTAATGTTGATTTTGAGCATAAATGACAATTATTACAAAAAAAGTGTGTAAAATATCGATCATCAATCGTCAATTCAATGTATTTGCAGTGTTAAGAACAGTGATTTTCTTACTATACACACATATTTATACACTCAAAGATGCATCTGAGTTCGACTCTCTATTTAATTTCTTATCGGTATCGGTATTTATCTGTTTTTATCTGTATTCTCTTAATTTGCGTTTTGTAAAATTAACAGTTTTCCCATTTCAAGGATTGGCTCAATTCTATCTTGGGGAATTTCAGGTTTGTAATTTATTTTCTTTGCAACAAAAAAGTTGGGGACTTTAATCACGAGCGTTTAAAACCAGTGACAATATCTTAATTGATTTTCATAAATTACTATCTACTCACTGAATTTCATCACCAACTGGAAAAGCATAGAAAAGAAGACAAGACCTTTTGCAATCACATTGTTTCACGGCACATGATCGAGTCATTGTTGAACTCTTCTATATATGTTTTGCCACAATAAAAAAAAAGTCTAAAGAGTGTCTTTTTAATGATCTGAAATATTGAATGTTAACTTCAAGTATATAAACTATTCAAAAAAAAAAATTTAAAACATAAAAATTTTAGGTTATCGAGATTTGGTCACTATTCTATTGTCTCGACACTTTATCACAATGATAAGGATTAATAAAACTTAACAACAATTATTCAAATCTTCAATCGATATTATTATATGGAAAACAACATAATATATAAATTCATATCAATTAAAAAAAAAAAAATGAAATGTCTAAGTTGAATTTTATATTTATTTTATTCTGTTTTGCTGTTTTGTTCATTCCACACGTTTCAGAGTAAAATAATGGCGCTTTAAGCATCGACGATAATACTAACTCGTCTGCAGCTATCGGTCGCGTAGGTTTAGAGTCGGCATCGTAGATATATTCTTGAAAAATATTACCCCGAGTCAAAATTCGCGGAATTCGTTTTTTGCGCATGTTTCCACTTAGCCGCTAGTTAAAAAATATAAACCGAGAAAAAAATACATGTAGTGCTAGGCCTCTGCGAAGTGGAATTGTAAGAAAAGAGCTTTCGTACTTTCGGCAGTTGGATCTTCATTTATGCAAATGTGAGAAATGGTTTTTTGAGTCTCACGATAATTGTAACGAGTAATACAATAATAGTGATGAATAAGAGGAATATTCACTCGATCAATATATTTTTTGAACAGATATCAACTTTTTTTACGAAAATTTGAAGCAGGGCAATGTAAAGAAATTAATTGAAAAAAAGAAGACGCACTGAAATAGCACTAAATGCATTCATTCACATTTGCTTTCAAATAAAAATAATGTTTGAAAAAACAAAAAAAAAATGAATAAACTAAAATTTGAAGAGATAATTAATTATTCCACTCTGCAGATAATACATAACCTTATAATATAATTATTAAATACAACAATCGATATTTAAAGATCATCATGTAGTCAAAAATATTTCTTTTTTTACAAAAGTTAATTAATGTTTCAACACTCGATTGAGCCTCTTTCAAAGATATTTCCTGGTCAGCTTTATTACTTTCAATGTGAGAATTTTCTTTTGGTTTTAAAGAATCAACAATGACTTGTGCAGTCAAACACTCATCTTGGTGTTGAACTGTTAGACAGTTTAACCATGTATTAATAGTGTGACGAGTTGTACTCGCCCACCTTAAATTTATATATTACTAGCAGAAATACCCGGCTTCGCCCGGGAGCGGTAATTCACAGAAAATTTAATTTTTTTTATTTAAAAACAATTGAAAAAAAAAAAAAAAAAATTATAAATGTAAATCTGACATTAGTTCCGAGGCCAGTATGTTTCTTTTTGAGCAGATTTGAGTATTTTTAATCTTTCATATGAAGTCATGCATTATATTTTTTCTTTTTTATCTTTTGAAGAAAGGATAAATTGCAATTATGGTAATTTTTTTTTTTTATTTTTTTTCGGTTTCGGGGGTTTCTTATAAATGTGATGGTTAAAAATGAATCTGCACCAAGGCTCATGTCTATATCATAATTTTAAAACAAAACTCATAATTACTTTAATTTTATTTTATCCAATGGTGTAATGAATATTTTTAATAAAAAATGAACCTATAAATTGAAGTACGAACATAATTTTCATTGAAACAAAAATATTGAATATCTTACATATTAATTTATTCCAAAGCAAAGAAAATATCAATAGTAATTTATATATTTTTTTGTAATTGAATTATTTGACAAAATTGAAATTTCTTTTTTCTATTATTATTATTATTTATTTACCTTTTATAAGACTAAGTAAACCTGATCTTATTCTACATTACCATCATAATTTCTTCATGCTAATATGAAGCCACCATTTGATTACATATCATATGTTTTATTTTATTTTTATTTTTATTCAAATTTTATTCGGTATTTTTTTTTTTTAAACTCTTGAATGTAACAAGTTGTGACATTATAAATTATTTATATTGAATGTATAATAATAAATTTTTATTGCTTTCCCAGTTTGCAAATCATGGCACCAAGTTAATGAATTGAAGTGGACTGACATAAAATGTTTGAATTTACTTGATTTCAATCGCAAGCAGCACATATATTTATTGAAGAAATTTTCCAATTTATATTCTTTGAGTGTATATATTTCACAAGATTATATATATTTATTTCTTGGAACAAAACATCTTCACCTTTTCCACATCCAGTCAATATTCTACCTTCAATTGTATTATTGTTCAATGACTTTATACATAACCGAGTTCCATTACATAATTTAGGTGGATTAATATTTCTAAAATCATTATCGGTGCTCCAATTTTCAATGTTAATATATGGGACGGTGTATTCAGACAGTTCCAATGCATTTAAAAACTCCATCGGATAATATATTGCCTGTTCAGGAGAACATACTGTATCAATAAATTGATTCATATGCTTTACAAGTTCCTGGCAGAAAATTTAAAATGTCTCTATTTATTTGATTAACTTTATCATTTTTTGGTGCGATAATAGCTCTTTCACATAACCATTCAGTATTAGAATAATTTATATGTATATTAGAAAAGACTTTTCTATTAATGAATCTATTGATTCTACAATATTACAAAATTTGATGGGAATGTGATGGTATCATCAGAATTTTTCTCCCATTTTCCATCTCCAAGTAGTAATAATTGTTTCGAAAATTTGCTAAAGTAGAATCACCCGTTAGAAATACTCGCATATTTTTTCGTTAATGTTATTAATTGTACATGTTTCCATAAATATGATTTTTTTAAACATGCATCTATTCGATCAGCTGATGTTCCTCGTGGAATAATTGGTAGAGTTTGTCAAAAATCACCAGCCAAAATAACAACAATTTTCCCCATTATAAATTTTTTGTTATTTAAATCTTGCAAAGTTCTATCTATAAGGCTTCTAATCCTTTTTTTTTGACCATTGTAGATTCATCCCGAATAATTATTTTAGTTTGCTTTAACAGTTTACATGTTGCAGGGTTACTTATAATATTACAAATTGGCTCATCAGATAAATTAAAATTAATTGGCAATTTGAGTGCTGAATGTGCAGTACGTCCACCATGTAATAAAGTTGCTGCTACACCAGATGAGGCCACTGCTAATGCTATCTTTCCACTAATGCGAATTTTTGCTAATATTAAATTCAATAAAAATGTTTTACCTGTTCCTCCTGGGGCATCTAAAAAAATAAGTCCTCCTTTATTATTTTCACATATTTTAATAATCTTTTTATATGCTTTTTTTTGGTCGTCGATTAATAATAATTCATTACCATTAATATATTCACCCAAGTTATTAATATCATATGACGTTTCACGTATGATTTCTGAATCTTGAATATTATTATTTCGAACAGGGGATATTATGCCCCAATGCTCTAAATTTTGACCAGATATTGATAAACATTATTTGAATTATCCCATGTAAAATACTTCGGAATTTCATAGTATAATAATGTTCTTGCAAAATCATCTATTTGACATAATTTAAAAAAAGCAGTTAATGTTGTTTCTGGTGCTGTCTAAGCTTTTGTTTCTATATTTTCATTTAAAAAATTAACGCCTTGTCCATTTTCGAGGTGAACATTCCAATGTTTGATATTTGGTTATCGATCATGAATTTTAAATCCACAAATTCACCATATTGCTTCATTACTACTTATATTGGGAAACGCAAATTCCACCACGACGTCTGGTAGTGAATTTCTGGAAACTAACTCTTCCAGTCATTCGTATGTGGTATACACAGTATATATGCTAAATTATTAAACAAATAATATTTTTACAAATAGTTTGAAATGTCTGGTACAAAATTTTCACCGAAATTGATTAAAAAAAAAAAAAACAAGACTTTACGTTTCTGGGTGCAACAGTTATTCCAGGAGAAATAGAGATCTAAGTTTCTATGCATTTTCGAGGTTAGACAAACAACAACCTGTCAAAGTAAAATCACATTTTGATAATATATCGGAAATTCTCTCCGTCTACAAGTGGCAAACACATGATACTCATCACTTGAATCAATTTTTACACCAATACTCGTAATATGTTCCGCATATATAATACGATTTTCTTCAAGGAAATTTCGTGAGGAATTCGTTTTTTGTGCCCATGAAAGTATATGCTCAATAGTTAATAACATTTTTTTAATAAACAATAAAATTCTATGCTAATGGGATATACTTTACTTGAAGTCATTAGTTTCTTTTTTTGCCAACTGCTTACAGCGATTGGCCATGCCCACAATGTTTCATCGTTTTTATTTTCTATGGTAAAAATTGCTTGATCACTACCTTTATGTATATATTTTAATATATATTTAACCGCAACGACCGAGCTGCATAATTCGACATTAACATGTGCTTCCATTATTTTAGAAATAAGTGGACAGTAAGGGACAATCCAACGATTATCGATATTTATTTTTTCATATTTATTATGAATTTTAGCATTAATAGTAGTCTGAAAACCACCATTTACTACACTTTTTCTTCTATACAAAGGATAATCATTTCTATCTGATCTTGTAGCATCACTCAAAGCATAATTATATGAACATTTACCGTTTTTCATACATGGTGAAATAGGATTCAATGGTCCACATGGCCCATGTATCATATTTTTTTGAATTATTTCGTGTAAAAGTGGATCTTGTTCTGGATCTGGTAGCTCAGCAGAAATAATATCATCAATTTGGTTTGCATGAATTTTATTTTTCAACCATACTAAAATATGAGCGTGGGTAAACCTCTTTTGCCATTCTATTGAGTAAACCCAAGATATAACATCACCGAAAATTTTATGTATTGTTATCAGATTAATTAATTTTCTCAATTTACATTTCAATACTCTAGCTATCAAGTCATGACGATCGCTCGGTTGCTGATGAGGTAACAATAAATTTTTAATTTCATCCCATCGATTATTACATGTAAATGTAATAAATAAACATGGTTTTCCATTATGTTTTACATAACAAAGAGCGTCTTGTATATATTCATGCATATGCGTTGGACTACCGATGAAACTTACTGGTAAAATAAATGTTTGCCCTATATTATTTACATTTTCATCATTTTCGAATGCATCTTTTAAATGAATGTATTGTTCTACTTTAAGAGTTTTTCGATTACATCGAATATAACGTAAACGTTCACTTTCAATTTTCGCATACATATCAACGACAAACTGATTTAACAATTGCTTATAACATAATAAATAATTTTTTGGATTATTACGTATCATAAGTTTTTGTGCATAAAAATCCATTGCTGAAACTTTTTTATTTGTAGTTAATCTAGTATTAGGGTTTATTTGCTTCAACTCAAAATGATATCCATCTTCTCCTTGCCAAAAGATTAGTGGATATTGTAGAGCATCATATGACGAATTCGTTACTACGTTTTTGTAATATAATATCACGTCTTATAAATTCATTTCCATTGATTATTGCTGCTACTTCTTGAACAACAGGTAAATTAAAACGTCGTTCATGTTCATTTGAAGGGATTTTATCAGCTCGGAGAACTATTTTGCATTCATCTGTTGGCATATTTTCTAATGAGATTTTGAATAATTTTATCAATAAATTATGTTTGTGCAAATGGTTTTGTAAAGAATCGATAATTTCTTGTTGTACATTTGGGACAATTGAGCACCTACGTTCTGACTCTATCTGATCATCACCAATAAAATATATTTGTAAAAAAGCAGATTCATCGACATCATAAAGAACAAGGGACCCTATTCTATGATAAATTTGTCCTTGAATTTTGAAGGTAGTTTGATAACCTGACTCTTTTTTCCTATTTGCACCAAATGAAGTCATGTTAAAACACGAATTTTATTTTCTTATATTATCTAAAAAATGCTTCGAATAATCTGTTAAACCAGATAAATAAGTGAATAAAGGCTCTTCAGGCTCACTAAAAAAAGGCAATTTTATTTTTCCGTTTGCACAACACATACTATCAGATTCATCTTTAAATCTCAAAGCATGGCAATGTTTACATTCAACATCCATATTACCAATAGAAATACGACAATCATCATCATATATATCGCTATAAGTATAGTTAAATGCTTTCATGTCCAGAATTATTTTAGATTTTTTTTGTTGTGTATTTTGAGGTTCTTTAAATTTTTTCAATCTTTTTGCCAACAAAGATTTTCATTCAATATTTTTTTTCCTTTTAGGCATAATAAGAATATTATTTGTATGCTACTGATAGTTTTGTTCAAATTAAATTCATTGATACGGTTAGTTTGTTGCTATTGAACTTTCGTAAACTTGAATGAGTTTTAATATAGGTTAATCTTATTGACAGCTTATACTTTTTAAAATCGATCGTTTTTTATTTTATATTGTATACATATCTGAAGTAGGCTGTATACTTGAAAAAAAATGCAAATTATTATTTTTTCTATGACATGAAACATTTATCTGAAATTCCCAAATAAAATATCATATTTTCCAATAAACCATAAAAAAAAATATCATATCTGTTAATAGACCAGAAAAAAAAAACAAATTATATATTATCAAATTGAAAAAACCCTGAGGATGATGAGAAAATCAGTTTTCACATCCTGGTGATCACAAATCTGATTCATGGTTATTTTTTTTGTCATCTACATGATCACACAACCAAACAGCATATATATATGTTAAATTTTGAATCAATCGGAAATAAAAAAAATGCAAATAATAATTATTTTTTCTATACCGTAAAGCAATAATCAAAAATTCATGAATAAAATATCATATCTTCCAATAGACCAGAAAAAATATATCATCTTTAAGTAAACCAGAAGAAAAAATAGATGATATATTATCAAATTGAGAAAATCCTGAAGATGATGGAAAAATAAGTTTTTGACTCCTGGTGATCGCAAAAAGTCGCCAGGGTAATTTTTTTTGTCATCTAAACAATCAGATAGCCAAACTGAATAACTATGTTAAATTTCAAGTAAATCGGACGAGTACTTTGCATAAAACTGCGTTTCCAAGAAATTGGTCCTTTTTTTATTGTATAGATTACTATTATACTTTATTTGATTTTATTATTATTATGTTATCGGGTGGGGCTGGCCAAATAAGAAGGGGAATATTGTTGGGGAAAGGGAAAATTTCTTTGCTATTTAAGCTGGCGACCCAGCTGAATAGTCACTTCGGTTTTCTGCCTCCCGACTAATAAGTTCGAGGTTCTTGAGGAGCCATCCCAGATCCTCGAATAGTCTTATCCCCACCCAGGTATCGGAGCCATCCATATCTAAACCCTAGGAGCAGGAGTCATCCTCTTCTAAAAATCCCCCTTTATTTCATGTATAGTCAGTTGGTCAGCCTTGCTTCGTTTTTTTTTTTCATTAATTATTAGTCAGTTAATTATTCTTTTTATAAATCATTTTTCTTGTTAAGACCATGACTTGAAGTCAGGTCTCATAATCTTATATTTGTGTTCAATTTAATATTAATTTATAATTTTTGATAAAACATAATGTTCGACTATTATTTTCAAAATTAAAATATAATAAAATCTATTCAGAAGTAAAAATATAAAATAATGTAATAAAATTTTATATTTACCGACTCCCATGATTTTGTTATTGTTGATCTTGTGACCATGTCCCATGATTCGGCCAGCCAAAAAATTACATATGTCATTGATACGTTTCTCAAAACCTCTGGAATTTTTTTTTGCATTGCTAATTCTTTGACAACAAAAGCTATTAATCTTTTGCGATAATTTATTTTCAAATTTTGCAAGCAACCTTTGATTGTAAGATAGACGTAGTGTTTGGTGGCAAAAAAACTACCTCAATATCACCACTTTTTAGACTATCACCATGTGCACTGCAATTATCAGCAAACAAGATAGCTTTAGCTGGTAAATTTTTTTCTTCAAGTTTCTTGGCTACAAATGGCACGAATTCATCAAAAAACAAACTTGAAAATATATCACGAGACATCCAGGCACTTTTCTGGCTTTTGTAGCTGAGTGGAAGATATTGTAAATTTTTTATTGCTCGTGGCTTAGCGAATTTTCCAATTACAACGAGTGGTAGTTTTATTATTGCACAAGCATTGCTACATGCCATAGCTGTGATACGCTCTTTTTGTACTTTAAAAGTAGATGTATCAACTTCTTCTTTAGCTGCCAGGATTTTTTTTTGGCATTCGACGATAGTTGACACCAGTCTCATCAGCATTAAAAACCTAATCAGCTGTGAGACCACGAGCCTGAATAATCTGCTTGAATTTGTCACGATACTCAGTGGCAGCATCATAATCAGCAGATTTTTTTTCACCACACAAAGTGACGTTTCTTATTTGATGACGTTTTTTCCATTTGTCTAACCAACCAGTACTTGCTTCAAATTTTTTAGACGTTTCCAGATGTTGCCAAAAAAAAAAAATTGCTTGAGCTTGGATAATGGGACCAGTTATAGGTGAACCTGACTTTCTCTGATCTTTAAACCACATCCATGTTGCTTCATCAACAAGTGAATTGTCAAGTTGACGTAGACGTTTTACCTTGTTGGCTCGAATAGCATGAATTTGGTCCCTTTGCAAACTTAACAACTTTTCATCATTTTTCCACCCAGAAATGGTTGAAACAGAAATGCCAAGTGATTTAGCAATATTTGTTGGTGAAATATTTTTGCTTGTCATTCGATCCAATTCATCAAGCTTGTCTTAAATACTAAAATTTTTTCTTTTTTTTTTTTTTTTGATGACATATTGTCATATTTTTAAGTTCAATCACAAGATAATTTACAAGACAATTAACAATTCAAATATAATTAATTAGACACTTAACTTTTTAGTTATTAATAATAAGAAAACAAACAATTTATTAGCAAAATGAAATAATTTGCATAAGTAAATAAACACCACGTGAAGGAACGGTATTTGTGTGTGTACATATCGGTGAGATTATCTCGTGCACATAGATCTGCGCATTCGAGACACCGATATACACTAACACATTCATAAAACTGAGTTGGTGGGGGAACGGTTTCCCCTTTTCCTATTGAATATTACGATATAGAGAGGTTCTACTGTAATCCTTCAGTGATCATATATATTTTTTTCAACATGAATGTTTAATAATTTATCATACGTCAATAATTTTCTTTTTTGTTTTATACATTTTATTGATAACGGTACCTCAATAAATCCATGATATTTATTTGCAGCTTATCCAAAAAAAAAAAATACATCTTATTTTGTCACTTTCATCACATATAACCATCGTAAATTTTTTACCAGTTTCTCGTTCGTTTTTCCATTCCCATTTTACTTTTATTTATAATCCGTGCCCAAATTGTATCACTGTATTGAATTTTTAATTTAATTTTTTATGTAAATTTCATTCATTTCGAATTTTTGACTTACCATATTGTGTTTAATTTGAAATTTGTTATTTTTGTAATTTTCTTTTTTATCTCAAGAAGAGGATAGTATATTTTTAACTGAATATAAAGAAGAAGGAGAAATTGAAATTAAGAATCTTGATGTTACTGTAATAAGGGTTGTACATAATCCCGATGATAATGAATTGGATGATGTTACTTTTTATAATTCACACGATAATGTTGAGTATGATGATGATAATAATTATACTGGCATAAATTGTGAAATATTACTCGAATTATATCATTTCATTTGATTAATATTCACATGAAAATACAAATAAATTTTGTCAATTGTTTACAAAGTCAATTTTTTTTTGCAACAGAATTAATAGATGGTAAATAATTTATAAATAATACATTGAAAATACTTTATAATGGTAAATACAATAGAAAAAATAATTATATTGCATTCGAAATTATTAATTCACAAATACAATTTAGTTTTTCAATTAGTGATGAACAGAAAAGAACAATTGCAACAATTTCTGAATAAACGGAACGCACTCAATGATTGTGTTTCTACTTTGACATTGAAATATGGTTATAGACCCGGTAAACTTTGTACATGTTCTGGTAGTGCTTAACAAATACTTGAAACACGCTGTAATCGAGCAACTGAAACATATCATCATCTTCTTGATTGAACTAGACCAATGCAACTTGGTGGTTTACCAGAAATACATCAGATTTTGGAGTAACTAATAAAGATTTTGTTGGATGTATTAAAAATTTATATATAAACTATAAATTTATTGATTTAGGTGGTTGTCCCGAAAAAATATTATTTTGTTTATCACTGCCATGTTATAATAATGGTGGCAATATCTCAATTCAGCCCCGTGGCACTCCCACGGTGAAGGACGTGACTTATCATCCATTCTGGCTTCCATGACCACCCAGTCATTTTTATATTTTTATATGTTTTGTCTAGTTTGGCCAAGTTCAAAATAACAGACTTGGAAAAAAAAAAACTTGGTTTTTTTTTGTAAAATTTATCTTTTTTTTTTAAGTTTTTTTTTTTTATATCTACATTTTTTTACTTAGCTGTAATTGTAGCAAAACAATCAATATCTACATTATTTCACTAGCAAAATTAGTAGGATACAAAATATTTACAATAAACAATTTAAAATTCTTAATCATCATAGACTTTAAAATCGCTATTATTTTCCATTTAACATTAATGTTAACTGTACCCAAATAAAATTTTATACTAATCCTATTTACAACCACAAATATTTCTTTTTAAAATCAAATTAATCTTTGACCTTGAAATTTAAAATACAAAAATTATAATTATCAAATATTAAAACTTTACATTATTTTTTAAAAAAGGATATAATATACATTTACGTTGATTAATGAAATTCAGATGAAGTTATGCCACATCTTACATATTTCCAGCATATTGTAATAGTAGCATCCACCATGATATCATTTGTCCTTGAGCGTTCACACATGGCATATATTTGAATGCGCCATTGAAGCTCACACATGAATATAAAAATTAGCAAGCCACCTGGTCCTTGGCATGAGGCAAATGACAATAGCCAACTTGATTTTCCATCTCCATTACTCAATTGACACTCCAAGACATATATATCTTTAATCTTTTTCTTAGACTAATTCAATTACTATGGCTAACAGCATTTAATTTGAGAATAAGTATGAGAAATTCTTTTTTAATGACAATTTAAATTGGTCAAGATTCATCATTATTATTTTAATTAAAAGATATTTTCATTGGATATTTTAATTTTAGAAATTATAAAAATTAATACACAACAGTAGCAACGTATTAAAATTATTTGGCATACTGGACAAGTAATACTTGATATAAATTATCATAATAGATCAATAATTAAGAGTTGTATTCAAAACGTATTGGAACAAATCAAAATGTTTCACAAAGCTCAATAGCACAAAAAAATGTTGGTAAAAAATGTTTTGTTGATGATAAATGTAGTGTGTACTTAATGAATTATCATGTATTACAAATTGGCAAACATCAGAACGTATATGTTATGCTGGTCTTATTAGTTATAAAATGTGAAGCAATATATGATATTAATCCATATCACAGTAATTTGGGAAATTAAATTATTGATGATGAAAATACAAAAAGAGGCTCTAAATGTCATTTAGGGTCGAGCAGAATGGTTTATCATTTTCTGTATCAAAGATTCATTCAACACATCTTGATTTTTATATATATTTTTTTTTCGTACACCCTGTTTGTTGTTTATTTTGTTAAATTATTAGTCTTGCTTGCTTTTTTTTTTTTTCTTTAAATTTTTAATATCTCTGGATTATAATTTTTTTTCTACTCATTTTCATCGATCTCATCTGTTGATTCAATCAACAAAGATTTGTTTATAAAATTCAAAAAATTAATAATTGTATGTTTCTAATACAGGTGGATGAAATAATTAAAAAGAAAGTAAGCAAAAATTCAACTGAAACTCATCCAAAGTATGAAATTTTGAAATCTCTTTTAAAAAGAAAGCAACAAGATTTGCTCAGCGATTCTTCTGATCAAAGTATATCATTGTTATAATATTTGAAAATCATCAATATTCATCTTATCATTTCGTTTATTCTATTTTTAAATATTACACTTTTTTTCCCTAGATGACTATAATGCACCAATTTTTCAATGTATTGATTAAAAAAAAAGTAGCATCATCACACAAAAAAAAGTTGTTCATCTAATGCTCCAAGAATGGTAACTTTTTAATTTTAAATTTCATTATTATAAATTTTTTTCGAATTATATTAATTTCCATTTTAGATTCATATAAAAGAAACTTTCAATTTTTTAATCTAGTGATTAGAAAAAATAATAACTGAGGGGATCTAATTTTTTTAAAGGGATATCATCGACTTTAAACGCACCTACCACCCGATTGTCATCCTTTCTCATACTTTTTGGTGAATATTTATGGTGGGAACATTTTTGAAAACTTCTTGTTTACGGTTAAATTGTTCATTAGATATGAATTGATAGAAAAACATAATAACTCAGGAGATTAATTTTTTCAAAGAGATATTATCGACTTTGGATGCTCCTAACACCGAATTTACGTTTTTTTTTATGCTATCATGTGGTTTTTCATTGTGGGGACATTTCAACAAATTTTTTCTGCACACTTCAGTTTTTAAACATATATAAATACTTTTTAAAAAATTATAATATGTAACTATTATATCCAGACTATGACTACCATCATGACTAAGTCTATAACCAAGACCAGCACCAAGATGAGTACCAGGACTACACTAACACTTCATAAAGATCTTGATCAAGATCCAGTCCAATATCAAGACTAGCAACAAAACCGAGAAGGCCTTAAAAAGAACCTAATTATCATCATCATTAATTAAATTACTACTTATTATAATGAAAAGACAAGAATGTATTATTTTTATGTTTTTAGTTAAATAGTTTTCTTTATTTTAACAACATTGATATAAATTCGATGCACAAATATAAATAAATACATATAAATATTTATTAAATATTTTTCTTTTTTATTTTGATTATATTCTTCCTTACGTATATCATATCTCTATCATTAAGTGTGGTATATGAATTTCTTACTTTTAGGTAAGCCTTCGTTAATACATGTGCACCACAGTTCGTTGATCCATATTGACGTGGAATGTCTTCCAGCTCATATATTGTCTAACTCTCCTACTGTAAATCTTGCTATTTTTTTATTTTTAAATTGGTCATAAATTTCGTCATGCCAATAACTAGCTATTTAGACAGTCCTCCATGCAATGAATCCAGATAAATAAAATATTTGTGAACGATTATTATTAGTATAATTTAATTCTTAGGATTTTCTATTAAAACCAAAGCTACTGTCAATTTGGGTTTCTCCTTTATTGTTCATCATGCGTACAAAAAAATAGGTGTTGAAACAAACAACACTGAAATTATTTTCTTTGGCTAAAATCTCTATGTGAGCTAATATTCTGTTGATTACCTCACCACAAATAAGAGCACCAGGTTTAAGTCATGGCCAAGAACATACGTTTGTTAATTTCTCTCCAAAAGCTATATGAGGATCTTTAACTAGTACTCTTCTACTCTTCTCATCAGAGTGTGTTCTTTCACCTGGTTGTGGACTCCATTCATTTTTTATCAATTCTACTGGTACTTTTTTATTATCAGCAATCATTCTATTGTCACATGCATATTTTGGTTCTTCTTCTTTGTTTCCATTATTGTTAGTTTTGTAATAAACAATATTTTTCAATGTTTTAATTTTTTTTTAAATATTTTCTTTTTTCTCGTGTTTCACGTGCCGGTTCTTTTTTTTGTTTTCATAATAGTTTGTGCTATTATCAACAATATTTTCCAATGTTGAAAATTTTTTTTTGATATTTTTTCGATGTGCAAACGACTTTAGGCGCGGGTTATGTATGGAGTAAAAGGAAAAAACATAGAGTTTATGTTACAAGGGCAGTGGGAATAATGTGTGAATTTCCAAAGCGTAAGAGGGGTAGTGCGCTTTTTGGAAATTCACACATTATTACCACTGTCCCTAGTAACATAAATATGTTCAGTTATTGTTTCAATCAGAGAGCCCGCTCACAACTTATTTGGAGGGGAAACACTCGCCAAGGCTCGTGCTTGCCCTTCCAAATTCGTTGAGAGCACACTCTCTGAGTGGGCACTTGTAACGAAATATACTATTAGACGTCAGATCCGGTAACGGATCTGGGCAGGAATCCATTTTTTGTCAGTTTACATTGCGCTTTTCAGCGCCATGGTAATCGGTCGGTAACCGTTACCACCATGCGTTCTGTAGTATAATTGAATTTAAATTAAAACCCTCTCTGTAAGTCAACCTACACACAGCAATAAACTACAATAAAATCATTACGAACACAGTCACACGCACAATACAATCATTCAATCACTTAAAAATAATCTGTCATGCAGCAAAGTAAAGTCATTCATCTTTACTCAATGCACTGCTAAAAATTCACTCTCTGGAAATCATATATAGACCTTATACATATCAACATTCAACAATGAACAGACTTACGATACTAGTAAAATTTAGGCAAATTATAAAACAATCACTCTCTCTCTATTTATCACACTCTCGTTATTTTGCTGATATTAAGCTATATCTTACGCTCATTCATTCGTTCATCAAATCAATTCATACTCAAATTCACACAAACATACACTCACTGGCGATCACAACACACATGAAGCATTAAAATATTGTTATCGTCAACATGAAAATTGATAAAACTTAATATTGTAACATTTTCAAAAAAACAACAACAACATTATATGAAAATCTTAATAATCCACTATATGCAATATACGTACATTATATTATACGTACACACTTGCAAAAACAGCTTTCTTAATACACTAAAAAACTCTAATTGTAATAATCCAAAATTTTGTTTAAAATTCAGACAATAAAACTTGTACATCAATCAATCAGTCAATCAGTCGATCAATCAATCAATCAATCTCCCATCTTTACTGTTCTATGTTGACCCTAGATAACGCCTTCGCTGTACTGAATATACATATCTTCCACATTATCGACACCTGTCAAATCATAATTGTTTATATAACACTCAAACCAAAACAATCTATTCACAAGCACAATCAAGTAATTTTCTTTCCCTGGTGGAAATGACAAAAGTTGATTTCGGCGCTTTTACAAGAACGATCAATAGCTATTACAGAGCAAATTAAGATTAATATTACAGAACTCCTAATTATAATATGAACCATCAAATACGATAATAAAATATTAAAATATTTTATTGACAGTTTAGACACATTACTTTTACGTGCATTATCTTTGATTTTTAATAATTTATATGATTTAAAAACATAAGGTTAAGAGGTTAAGGAGCGAACTGTCGAACAGATTACCGACATAAAAACAGACATGAAAATAAAAACTTACCACTGAAATCATGGGCAAATCAATAGCAAACCAAGAGCGAATCAAGAACAAAAAAAAATCATGAAAATTAATAAATAAACCTATTTTTGATTAGTTTACCACTTGCCAAAGCTGTTTCACAACAATCTATTACTATCAAAAAGATAGAACACAGTTTGCAAAAAAATACATCTGATATTAAATCAATAAAAAATAAGATAGTAAACCATGATACTTTAACCAAATTAAACTCGTCTCAAATAATACAATGCAGTATAACGGAATGAGAGGACAGACATTCACGTAAAAAGGATCTTCTCATATTTAATCTGGATGAACCAACAAAAAATACTCGTTTAGAACGTGGTAAACAAGACTTAATGGCTGTTAAACATATTATAAGTCCAACTGAATCTCCTAAAGCTATTGAGTATTCTAATAACATTTCTTTAACTCTAAGCTCTTTACCTCTTAAAATCGAATGCAATAATGAAGCTGAGTGTTCATTTCTCCTACAGGGTTTTTGAAAACTAAAAAAAAGGGTAGATCTCCAGAATATCTTGGCAGAAGCCTCATTTACCAAGGACTGAACAAAGATGCAACAGCAACACTACCTACTGGCCAAAAACGAGTTGTTAAATCGTGTACAACAAGAAGAAACCAACCTATGTATCAGAGAGGTAAATGGTACATTTGTTATAAAGAACAAAATGAATATTATCACACATAGAACTGACGAAGAGTCAGATATGACAAACTGATACACTACAAATTATCTTTACTTATGCAACTTCTATATATATTTCTATTTTTCTAAATATAAATAAAAATGTAGTAAAAGAATAAATAATAAAAATAGAAGAAGAATATTTTATTTTATTAAAAAAAAAAAAAAACAATAAAATAAACAAATAAATTCAATTCAAAAAAATACAGATGCAAAAATAGATAACTATTTATATAACAACATACAACTTAATCTAACTTGATTTATTATATTCATACACGACAGGTAACGTCACACTTGGCGTTCTCTACCAGAACGGTAGAAGTTTAATATCAAAGAATAATAACGCGAAATTTCTCAGTGCATCAGCCAACTATCATATCTTTATCTAACTGAAACGTGGCTCAACTATGATAGATATTGAGGTGAATATTTTGATTTAAACAAATATGATGTACATCGTGCTGATATTTGATAGAAAGACCCTGAATATTATAATAATTTATTTTCTATGCTATCTCGCCTACATATCGTATTGAAAGCCCTTGAAAAAAAAAAAATAATTAAATGAAATAAAGTAACACAATAAAATAATTAGTTTAAAAAAAAACTTGATAATAAAAATTTCTATGAAATAAAAACAACATCTAGATTTAATGATTATTATTTTTTTTTCCGTCCGCACGTGCTGCGACAGAATGAAAAGAAAAAGAAAAAAAACAAAACACAAATTGTGGCCTTGCGTGGATAAGAGACAAGAGAGAATGCCTCGCACACTGAAAGACAAAGAAAGAAGAGGGGAGAAAAAAAAACAAAGGCGTCGAGAGATTCTTCCAGAAAGAAAAAAAAAAAAAAAAAAAGGTAATGAAAAAAGAAGAATCAAATAAATATAAATATAGATAAATATATAAATGTATATTTTTCAAATCACTGAATAATAAGAATAAGTAGAATTAATGGTACTTACCGATAAATCCCTGTCTTTGAAATACCCATGCATTCACACTGTAACGTGAGGACATAATATTTTAATTTTTCAGATATCTGTCGCGATGGATCCCGATAACGATTTGCTGACTTAGCCAATACACTTTTTTCTATTCTATACTCATGAACATCGATTTTTTTTTGCGTGTGTCGTGGAGAAAGTGTCAAACGCTACTACCCTTATAGGCCGGTAGCTGGTAGCCGGTAGCGCTCACGGCTATAGCCGAAGAATCACGAAAAAACTCGGAATTCATCAATATCGATGATTAGCAAGGGAGGGGGAAAATATTTATGGTAGAGTTAGATTTTTTATTATCTAAATGACACTAAAATCACTCACTGAGAATAATTATTTTTAAAATTATATATTTACATTTTTTTCAGTAAAAACCATTGAAATAATTATTATTTATTATAAAAAATTTTTTATGGGAAGTTTAATGTGAGACACGGAGCCGGAATATATTTTAGTGTTATCTAAATGACACTAAATTACTAATTTAATATTATTTTCTTTTCGAAATTATATATAAGGTTTTTCCTCAGTAAAATTTGTAAATGAATCATTATTTATTATAAACAATTTTTTATAGGAATTTTAATGTGAGACACGGAGCCGGAATATATTTTAGTGTTATGAAAGCGACACTAAATTACTAATTCAATATAATTTTTTTTTGAAATTATATATAAGGATTTCCCTTAGTAAAATTTGTAAATAAATTATTATTTATTATAAATTTTTGATAAATAATTCTACGTGAAAGACGGAGCCAGAATATATTTTAGTGTCATCTTAATGACACTAAAATCAATTGCTTAGAATATTTGTTTGTTAATAACAATTCTTTATGAAAAATGACATGTAAAATGAAAAACTGAAATATATTCAAATGACACTCAATGCACTGGAATACAATGATTATTTATATTTAATATTTTTCAGTGCCTTTAGTGTCAACACAATGAGAACAATTAGTTATATTTTACCTTTGTATTTTACATGTCATCTCGTATAAAAAACTATAATAATAAATATAATAATTATTAATAATAATAATAATAATAATAATAATAATAATAATAATAATAATTTATTTAAATGTTATTTACACTCATAGTATCTGTATCATTTTTAACAAATAATATTTTACTATAATAATAACAATAAATTATACTTCGGCTTACTGTTTTTTGTGGATATTGATGAATGATTTCTCAGAAAAATCCAAATTGAAAAAAAAAGTATTTTTCCGCGAATTTATATTGTCGTTTTATATCGTTGACACCTTCATTTATTAAAAAAAATTGAATAAAACAAAAAAAAACGTTTTTCCGCGAATTCATTTCATCGTTTTATACTCCCGCTTTATTCGTGATATTTTATTTTATCAGTTATCATTCGTTGTTTGCGAGTCTTTTGAGTTAGAGCAGGTGGACTATAATTTTATTGAGTTTATACGATCGCAGAGTTGAATCAGGATAGTGTGAAGGTATTAATCAGGTTAGGTGGTAATTGGTTTGAGTTGGAGGTTGAGAGTAGAGAGTTTACTTTGGAGTTATTGAGCACATTAGATTAAATAGTCACATAAATAAATAATAACACTAATCATTTATTATTTATTAACTAATTTATTTAATACCTAAAGTGAGTTGGATTAATTACACTTGAAAATATATGTTGAGTCGATGCGAGTCGATGAGCTGTTGAAGATTACACTAATAATAATAATAAGAGCTAGAGAGAGAGAAAAATTATAAGAGAGAAAAATATTAGTAAAAATGGTTGACAATCAATCTTCCATTGATTGTCACTAGATGGCCACAGTGATATATGACCATTTAGTCAAAACATTCTCCAGCCTTGACAAAGTTTGTCAACAAATCACTCATCTGGACTGACAGGCAACAGACATAATTTGCTGATTGGTCTTTTGAATGTTGAAGTACAGGTCTTGATGGTCACAACTCTGACTAGACCATCATCACCTGGGTGAAGTCGTATGACCCGAGTGAGCGGCCATTTAGTTGGTGGAACTCTTTCATCCATCATTATTACCATTGAGTTGAGTTGTATTGAGTTGTTGGATGTTGGTACGTACATGGTATTGTTTGATATAGTCATTTGACCATTGGTTCCATAGTTGTTGACTATGTTTTTTATCAATTGCCATCTTGATAATTTACCATCATTAATATCGATTAATTGACCCTCAAGTATAGCAGTCATTGCCCTACCTATCAAGAAGTGTCCAGGCGTTAATGCTTCTAGATCATTTCGATCATTTGTCATTGGACAAAGAGGTCTTGAATTGAGTTGAGCTGATATTTGTTTAACTAGTGTATCAAGTTGATGATACGTATATAGAGTTGCTCCCATGATTCTTGACAAATGATGTTTCATTGATTTAACACCAGCTTCTCATTTTTCACCTTGATGTGGTGCTCCAGGAGGATTTAGATGCCAATTCGTGCCTTCAAGGCTAAGTTGATGAGCAAAGTCACACATGTTGTGAGCTTGAGTGTTAAGTAATTGAAGTTCTTTTGTTGCACCAACAAAGTTGGTACCACAATCACTTTACAAATTTTTACGCACACCTCGAAGTGATGTAAAACGTCGATATGCTGCTATGAACTCTTCAGTAGACAATCCATTAACTACTTCCAAGTGAGTGGCTGATGTTGCAAAGAACACAAACACAGCAATATATGCTTTATATGTTTGTTTACATCTGCCAAGCCATTTTTTTTAGTATGAATGGCTCAGCAAAGTCCACACCAGTATTAATGAATGCTGGATTCGGATTACATCGAGCTGGAGGGAGTTGTCCCATGAGTTGTTGACTGACCAATGCACGTTGACGTGTACAAATAACACACTTTCAATAGATTGATTGGAATGGAATTCTTCCACCAATAATCCAATATTTTTGCCGAGCTGTTGCTAACATGAGTTGTGGTGATCCATGTAACGTGGATTTATAAATTGATTCCAATATTAACGTTGTCAACTTTGACTTAATTGGCAATATAATTGGATGAGTAGCTGACTGTGTTAAATTTGCATTATTTAACCTGCTGCCAACTCTTAATACACCTTCTTCATCTAAATATGGTGTCAATCGTATTAATGAGCTTGACTTTGGTAATTGTTCATGATTTTTTAATGCTGATATTTCATGTGAGAAATATTGATGTTGTGTGTGTTTGATAAAATACAATAACGTCGTATCATATTCTTCTGTTGTAATTACCAATTCTTTTAGAGCTGCTGAAGTCATTTTTGTCTTATGTAAGAACTTAAGACACCAAGCACATACTCTCACCATTTTATTTAATGATGAGTGTTTTACAAGGAGTTGTTCAAGGATGTTGTCTGTATCTTGCTGAGTCGTGACTGGTGCTGTTAGCACAGGTTTAATTTCGATGTCGATTGTTTTATCACAGTGAGTTACTTGTAGTGTGGGCCACATGTCTTGTTCTTGACAAAGCCACTGTGGACCATGCGACCATAGAAAATTGGTTGATAATTGTTTTGGCTGCAAACCTCTTGATGCCAGATCTGCTGGGTTATCATGACCAGGTACATGATGCCATTTGACAGGAGTTGTTTCAGAGTTGAATGAGTTCTTGATTAATTTTAGTCGCTTGCTGATAAATTGTTTAAATTGATCATTTTGTATCCAATAATAAACAATTGTTGAATCTGTCCACAGGTGTACTGGTACATTATTGAGTTGAAGACTGAGCTGGATTTGTTTTATACTCTGTACCAATAAGACAGCTGCAGATAATTCGAGACGTGGAGTTGTCATTCGAATCTTCTTGTTCTTTGAGTTGTTTTGGTGTTGTAATGGTGCTACCTTGGATTTGGCTAACACGAGTGTTGACATTATTATGTTGTTATGTTGTTTAACTCTTAAATAAACAGCTGCACCAAGAGCGACATTGGAGGCATCAGAGAAACTATGAATTTCTACTGATAAGTTATCTGGAGCTGTGTGTAACCATCTTGGTATTTTTAGACAATTAACGTCTTGTAAATGTTTGCAGTATGTCTGCCATTCGAGTTGTAATTCATTGTCAAGCTGTTCATCCCAGTCAACACGTTTATTCCACAATTTTTGAAGGAATATTTTTTCCAGTAACAATGACTGGTGTGATCCAACCTAATGGATCAAACAGCTGTGCAACTTTTGACAACACTTCTCGCTTTGTTGCATTGAGACGTGTGTTATTCGAGACTGATGGTGAGCTGAATGTAAATGTATCATCTTTACGATGCCATTGTACACCGAGTTGTTTGAATACTTCAACATCTTGTTTATTCAATGTTGACGATCGCTCTCTATCCTCAGGTGGTACTACACTGAGAATAGTATCATTATTTGATAACCACTTTTTTAATGGAAATCCTTCGGCCTTGAACAGTGCACGTAACTGTTCAATTTTTTCCATACACTCTAATGGTGTATTGGCACCAGGAAAAATATCATCAAAGTATGATTTTTGTGATATCACTGAGCTGGTTAAAGGATAATTCATACCTTCATCCTTTTCGAGCTGTCGAAGAGTTGCCAATGCTAAAAATGGAGCTGGTTTCAAGCCTTTAATGTGTAAAGGTTACAGTCTTCAATGTGTAACTTTTGATTTGTTCAGTTGGAGTTGGACGCCACAGAATTCTTTGTTTTTCTTGGTCGTCTTCGTGAATGAATATTTGACGGTACATCTTTTCAACAACTGCTGAAAAGACAATTTTATACCGTCTCCACCGAGTTATTACATCACTCAGATTATTGAGTAGGCAAGGACCATCATACAATAGGTCATTTAATGATTTATTTTTGTCTATGAGTTGAGATCCATTAAATACAACACGTAATTTAGTTGTAGAGCTGCTTTCTTTCTTTACACCATGATGTGGTAAATAACAAATGGTGCGTATATCAACATCATGCCTGGAAGGCATCATGTGACCAAGTTTTTCGTATTCATTTAAGAACGAGCTGTAGAGCTGATGGAGTTGTGGATCTTTTGCAAAACGAACTTCTTGTCGTTTGAGCATGAGTTCTGCATGTTGCTTTGATTTTGAGTAGTTGAAAAATTCGTTTGATTTAAAAGGCAGTTTCACAATGTATCTACCTTCTTGTGTTCTTGAGTGGGTTTGAGTGAAATGATCAAGACATATCTGATCATCTTGAGTTAGATCAGCTGATGAGTCGTGGAATGCTTCTTCTTGCATCCAGAATGATTTTACAAGTTGGAGTAACTCATTGTCACTTGACATCGTGAAACAATGGCGAGTTGGTTGATGAGTTGTTGAGCAACGGTTTGAATCAGTTCGTCCTGAAAGGATCCAACCAAGTTGTGTTTGTTGAGCTGTCAAATGGTTATTATTACCAATTTGTTGTACGACACCATCTTGTAACAGAGAACCATATACATCAGCACCCAATAGTACGTCTACTTTTGCTTGCTGATAATACGCTGGATCTGCCAGATTGATGCCTTGGAGTCTATCTTTATCTTGAATTTGTATATTAATTGATGGTAATAAACCAGTCAACTTTGGTAGTATGTAGGCATTTACTGAGCGTGTGTAATTATTGTAGAGTGATTTTATTGTTAAAAATACACATCCACGTGATTGTTGTAATTGACCTGCGCCAATCCCAATGATTGGTGTATTTGAGTTGTAACGTTTTAAATTCAATTGAGTTACCAAGTCTTCTGAGCATATGGAGATCTCAGAACCTTGATCCAATAAGGCTCGCACTTGGATCAAATTATCAATGTTATATTTGACATTCACCAAAGCATTCTTCAAAATCAATATCTATTTTGAAACTTTCTTGATCTTCTTCAATGTCTGTTGAATCTTCGATTTCGTGTGCTTCTTCGCTGAGGGGTATTTTTTCTACTATTTTTGTCCCATCAATACAAACTGTAACGTGACATGTTACCTTCTCACTTGGTTTTAGAATTTAATTCGGGTCGTGGATCAACGAGTTTACAGACAAAGGGGGGACGGAAAATTTTATTCTACGACGCTAAAACTTACCAAAAATGTCACTTAAAACTGACCAAATAATCAAATAACCGAATAACCAAATAACCAAATAAACAAATAGCCAAATAATCACAAAAATCACGGGAATCAAAACAATCCGAGTAATCCAATTAATCCAACTAATCCATTGATGTCGATCCGAACCTGAAAATATAATTCTAAAACTAAGTTGAGGGGTTTGCCTGGGTCGTTTAGTGTGCTGGTTCGTGGAGAGAGGGCCGAGTAAAGAATGTTAAAATTTAGTCACTGAAAATCTAAACTCAAGGGAACACAATAAATTACTCAACAAGACAATAATTATGGCACAAAATTAACAAGATTATTTATTAAATAAACAATTGAGTATCAAAATTATTACTAGTTACAAAGTTAAGGGACGCACCCGAATTCAGTGCCGTGGCCCCCGTGGCGAGAAACGCTACTTACCGTCCGTTGTCATTTTTATTTTTCGACTAGTTTTGTCTAGTTTTGCCATGTTGAAAATAATGTACTTAGTAAAAAAAAAGGAACTCAGCTTAGCCTTAGATGTAGCGAAGTAAAAAATCTAGCTAAGTAAAATAATGTAGATACTAGATATTGATTGTGTGGCTACAATTACAGCTAAGTAAAAAATCTAGCTAAGTGAAAAATCTAGCTAAGTAAAATTATGTAGATATTGATTGTGTGGCTACAATTACAGCTAAGTGAAAAATCTAGCTAAGTAAAATAATCCAGATATCTAAATTTTTTTTTTTTTTAAGGGACTTAGTTTTTTAAAGTAAAAAATCTAGCTAAGTAAAATTATGTAGATATTGATTGTGTGGCTACAATTACAGCTAAGTGAAAAATCTAGCTAAGTAAAATAATTCAGATATCTAAATTTTTTTTTTTTTAAGGGACTTAGTTTTTTTTGTAAAATTTAATTTTTTTTTATTTTTTTTAAGTCCATTGTTTTCAACATGGTAAAACTAGACGAAACTAGTCGAAAAATAAAAATGACAGCGGACGGTCATGGAGACCAGTATGGACGATAAGTCACGTCCCTCACCACGGGGGCCACTGCACTGAATTCGGATATTCCCAAGTTAAGTTTTATCAAAATTTTTTAAATATTATTAAATTGAATACAAATATAAAATTTATGAGTCCTGACTTCGAATCATGGACCAACAAGAAAAATGATAATACAAAAGTAATTAACAAACTAATAATTAAAGAAAAATGAGGCAAGGCTAGCCAACCAACTATACATAAATTGAGGGGGATTTTTAGGAGAGGATGACTCCTGCTCCTTGGGTTTGGTTATGGATGACTCCAATCCGGGGTGGGGAGAAGACTATTCGAGATTCTGGGATGGCTCCTCAAGAACCTCGAACTCACTAGTCGGAAGGCAGAAACCGAAGTGTCATTTCCAGCTGGATCACCAGCTTAAATAGCTTTTCCCTTTCCCTAGCAATATTACCCTTCTTGGTTGGCCAGCCTTACCCGTTAATTTAATAATAAAAACATAAAATAATAATAATAAAGTATAATTTTAAGGTGGGCGAGTGCAACTCGTCACAAAGCAAACAACAAAGCACACAGCTCACTAGTATCAAGTTATTTTGATGGACATTTTGAGCTACGTTTCATATCTTTAGATGCTTTTAAAAATGTTTTCACGAGTGGCATAATTAAATTAGATTGGTTATTTTTTTATCACTCGTTACTTGTTCTTCAGGCACTTCATATGAAACTCGGGCTGTTGATCAGAAATCGTTGTTCTGGCTATCATCGAACATTTTGTATTGACCAATACATCTAATATATACCCAAACACAAACATGTATCTTACAACTTCTGAATATTTGATTCTGCGCAGATATTTTTGTTGGATAATCTGATAGAATATAAAATGTCCATTCTTACTAATTTGACATTTGGTACTTTTTTTTTTTTTATTTGGTATTGAAACTTATTCCATCATTGCACACACGCGGCTTATCAATTCGTGTTGTTTTTTGTTACGCGATGAATCGATATATATCATTTGCTTTTTGGTTGGTATAATAATCAAGAGCGTCCAAGAGACGTTGTTATTATTTATAGGAATAAGCCACATATCTTTGAATTAAATATCATTCTTACCAAGCCAATTCGTGTACCTTATCGGCACACCACTTTTTTGTAAAAAAGAAGAAGAAAAAAAATATTAAATATCAAAACATTCATATCAAAAACAGCAGCTGCATCACGTTCAATCCACAAAAAAGGTATTTATTATACTATCATCAATCCACGAGTCTTTCCTAGTTTTTTCCAGCTCATTTTTGTAATTTTGAACTTATAAATATTTTCAGTAGTACTTGGAAATTTCAGAGAATTATTGTCACATTCTTTGAACATGTCTGCTAAGAGTAAGTATATTGAATTTTTTAAAACCTGACTTTGTGAATATGGAATTTCATCTTTTTTAATTGCACAATGTCCCCCTTCTTGGCTATTATCTATTTCGTTTTTTCATGATCTAAATTTTCCGTAACGTGAATACGGATAGATAATTGATAATTTATAAACTACTTTATCCCAATTTCCTCCTAAAATTTCAGTTTTTTTTTGACTTAGAGATATCAATGACTCGATCTGGTACGGAGTTTTTTTTCTAGTACAGTTTGCAATCAATAACGTTCACATTGCTTCATATATCTCATGTGCTTTTCACCAGAGTGAATGAATATTCCTTTTATTTAAATGATACGAGTGATATATTGATAGGGCTCCCCTATCCTATCATGAACTTGAAAACGATTCGACGTACACCCTGTATGCTTACAATGTGCAGTACATTAAAACATTTTTTTTTTCTTCATATTAAGGAGATAAATTGCATATATGGTAATCGTATGCAAGGTCACAAATCGGAAAGATATTTTATAACAATTTATTCAAATCGTTATGCAAATCATGAGTTTTATAACGTGGTTTCAGTCTTTTCAATGATTTCTAGAATTTAATTTAGAATTCTCGTGGAATAATAAAAAATTCATCTTCAAAAGCAATTGGATTGGAGGATAAATTAATGTTATTTTTGTATGTGCTTTAACTTCGACAAAAACTATACATCGGCGAGGTAGTTCATGATTATCGATATATTTGGAATTACTAGATATTATTCCTGGATTTGTCATTAAATTTAATGAAGACGGTATTAATTGAGATACAGAGAGATTCGAATCAGGTTGATATAAAAGGGAAACCGTAGACCTTTCAGGAAGTTATCGATGATTAACGTAATGAACACTTTCAAAAACACGATCAGGATTAAATATCGTGTGAAACAGATCATATACTTTGCTAGAATTATAATCGTTCGACATTTCCAATTCACATTTCTCATTTCCTCTGATATTGCGTCATAAGTCTTTTCAACATGATCTTTTTCAATTTTTTTTGAAACTGATCATGTTTTCACATTTTTGAAATGAATTAGATAAAAATGATTTTGAGGAAATATCAGGAAAACGGCAATGTATTTCTTTAAACAAATTATCGGTTTTTTAGATCGTAGTTTTTTTTCATTTGTTGATATTAATAAGTATGGAAAAAATAGCCGTATATATATATATGGGGCATTCCATGTCAACTCACAGGGTTTTTTCCCTCACCCTCTCAGATTTGAAAATGAATATTTTTTTTTGGGTTAGTCATCGACTCAGATATACCTCTGATTTTTTTTTCATTTTTACCATCATTAACCGTCGAGCCAGAATCAAAAAACACCTCCTTCACAAGAGTAAACTACGATTTCGCCATTCTTTGAAATTCGGATTTTTTAACTGTAAGTAGTAGAGCACACGATTAGCTCAATTTCCGAATTTCATTATGGGATAACGATGGGTTCATTAAAAAAAATTTTTTTTTACATGACAAAATTACTAAAATCAGGCAAGATCATATGCCCAAACAACAAGTTTTTTTTTTGTTTCTTATAGGAAATTTCCCCACGATTATGTGAAAAATACGAAAAAATTCCCGGGCATGCGCAAAGTGGTTAAAAATCAAGTTCAATTATCGAAAAAAAGGCTATTTATCGGTTATTTATCGTACAGCTATTAAAATAATGATTGAATTCAAAATTCAATAATAGTGATCGATAAAACTTGTCGAGGAAAAAAAAATGTCATAATAAAATATTGACATCTCGAATGAATATTGATTGTTTAGCTTTAATTACAGCTATAGTAAAACATCTGACGGCCAAGTAAATCGTATACATGTTTTGAAAAAATATCGATAATTCAAAAACTATTTGAGATATCGAAACTGTTTTAGGACATTTTTTTCTCTCTGACGAGTTTTATCGATCGCCATTATTGATTTCAGAATTAATCGTTATTTTCATAGCTGTACGATTAATAACCGATAAATAGCCGTTTTTTCGATAATTCAACTTGATTTTTAACCACTTTGCGCATGAGTGGGAATTTTTTTCGTATTTTTCCCGTAATCGTGAGGAAATTTTCTATAAGAAACAAAAAAAAAACAGAAAGACGAAATACCAAACAAAAGTGTCAATTTTACGTTAATTCCAGTTAATTCCCGTAGCTGAACCGTCTAAAGCGTACCCGATACCACGTCGCCTCATACTTCGTCGGTTCGATCCCCGGTCAGAGTGTGAAAAAAAAAAAAAAAAACAAAACAAAACAAACAAAAGCTTCTGCGTTAATAATACAACAGAAAAAAAATTGACAAATTTTTAAAATGTTTTTTTAATAAAATATATTTTTGACTATACAACATAGTACTTTTTATTTTAAACATGGCCATTTTTTCGATTGAGTATAATGATATTTACTACGTCTGATTAAAATTCTGAAACATAGTAAAACTCACTGTTTACGTGATAAATGTTGCTAAATTTGCCAAAACATCCACCAGTACTATAAAACATAGTAAAATCCAGTGTTTTTTTTTTTAGTAAAACCTAATATTTTTTTCTTTCCGTGCAATTTAATTGCTTTTGAAGATGAATCTTTTATTATTTTACGAGAATTCTGAATTAAATTCTAGAAATCGTTGAAAAGACAAAACACATGATAAAACTCATGATTTGCATGACGATTTGAATAAATTGTTACAAAATATCTTTCCGATTTGGGACCTCGCGAACGATTACCATTTTTCTCTTCCACCCCCTAAAATCTTAGTATTCAAGAGACAAACTATCTACTATTTTCATTTTTTTTTTTTTTTAATGTCGCTTATTAATTTGGAATATTTTTATTTAAAAATACGTGTAAGCAGAGTGTTCATCTTATGCTTTTGATAATAACTTTATCAATTTTCAAGCTAGAGCTCTATGTTTTATATTTTGTGTTTATTGAGTTTCACAAATATTTAGAATATATATCTGTATATGTTCAGAATAAATTCTACATAAATATATCAGAAAATCTTATTATAACTGATATAAATTAATAGGATGTAATCAAAAGGTTGTAACTAGCAAAATGTATTCATATTATAGTTTCTAGATATATTTTAACAAGATATATTCCGAGGGCCAAATATAGACGGTAAGATAATGTCAAAAAAACTGGACAGAACCATAAGTAACAAAAATTCGTTTAATGGTAGTCCTTGTGACCCAGAACACTTTGCCCGACTGGCTGCCGTCTTAATTGTCGGGCGTCCACAGGTGAGCGAGGTAAAAAATTAATAATTCAAACAACAATTTCAGACATAATTTTTTAACAAATACTTTTAGTTTTATTATATTAACCTAATTTTAAGATGGCTTCCGAATTAATTGTCATCTAACCAAGATATTAATTTTTAAAAATTGAAAAAAAACACGAATTATGAAATACGTTCTAAATGTCAGCCAAGCTAGGTTATTTTTTTTTTAATGTATTTTAAATATAAAAAAAATGGCTGCCAAAAGAAAAATTGTTAAAGTGGTTAAAAAAATTATTAAAAATTGAATTATAAAATTTAAATTGTATGGTAATAGGGTAGCTGAGAGGTATTAAAGAGTGGTGCGAGAATAATAGAGTGGTGGGGAGTTTGTCAATCAGCTTGGAGTTATATTAAAAAAAAAAAAACTATAGAGAAAAGAAAGATACATAACTCCCCACTACTCTATTATTTTCCCCGCATTACTCTACGATTCAATTTAATTTTTAATAATTTTTTTAAGGTTGAATGTAAATTGCATCGGTGGACGAAGTTTGGGCCCGAGAGGGTGCGCATCTACATATGGTCATAAAAAATATTTTTAGTGCCCCTCTGCCTAAAATATATTCACTATACTGACAGGCTCTTAGTAGTATGTGTGTATGTAGTCTATCTGGATAGACACACACATACTACCATAGCGAAGAAACATGAGACAACACGAGGAATAAAAGAGAGAGAATGACGGCTAATGATAGAAAATTTTGATTCTGATAATTGAATATCTTTTAAAATCAACAAACGAAATTGATCGTTGACGGCTTAAAAAATCCGTATTATCATAAACTACAAACTGATAGTAAATTAAGGAAAATCGTATAGAAACTTTTTGAGCTACAGGAGAAAATATGTGTTCAGTCCTACTTGTTAAAGTTGTCAATTTTGACATCAATTATCTAAAAAAAAACAACCCACGAAAATTCCGAAAAAAATCAACAAGATAGATAAATATTCTAGCTTTAATATGAAATCAAAAAATCAAAAATCGTATAGTGGGAAATTCTATTTACATTCAACCTTAACCACTTTAACAATTAATTTTTTGGCAGCCATTTTTTTTCATATTTAAAATACATTTAAAAAAAATAACCTAGCTCGGCTGCCATTTATAACGTATTTTATAATTCGTGTTTTTTTCAATTTTTAAAAATTAATATCTTGGTTGGATGACAATTAATTCGGAAGCCATTTTAAAATTAAATTAATACATTAAAACTAAAAGTATTTGTTAAAAAATTATGTCTGAAATTGTTGTTTAAATTATTTATTTTTTACCTGGCTTACCTGTTGACGCCCGACAATTAAGACGGCAGCCAGTCGAGCAAAGTGTTCTGGGTCACAAGGACTACCATTAAACGAATTTTTGTTACTTATGGTTCTGTCCAGTTTTTTTGACATTATCTTAATAGATATATTTCCCAGTTATATTTTTTTCTATGAGGGAATAAAGAAATAATGTGACCAGTAGAGACTAAGATAAAATTCGAAGACGATGAGGAAACTGAAAATATAATAAAGATTAATTTCGAATTGAAAAAATACAAGAAATCATCTCCCAAATAATTCATCAGCAGGTAAAATTATTTTAGCAAAAAAAAAAAAAAATTTTTTTCTAGGGCTGATAATGTTATTACATACATATATATCACCGCAGTCATAAGTGCAATAAATTAAGTAGAAATTGTAAATGCAATGACAAGACAGTTATTAATAAAAAAAAACAATAATGTTAGCATACGACAGTGATCATGAAGTAAAATAAAATTTGAATAAAAAAAATTTAATAAACCAAGTAAAGATACTGAATTTACTAAAGAAAATATGGAAGGAACAAACAAAATGAATGAATAATTTTTAGTTGTAACGGTAATCATTGTAACAATAGAAAATAAAATAAATTGGTAATCACGAATTCCAATAAAGAAATTAAAATTACCCCCGCTGGGCAGGCACATCATTTTTATTTTTTATTAACCCTTCTTCACTTAATTTTTTTATTTTTTATGCAATGTTGTGCCAGCTTAAATTTAAGTCAGCACAACTTTTTTCATAATCAACCGGTTGACATGTTATATGGCCGAAAATTATGTTTTTTATGTGGTTTAATTCTACGTATATAAATATATATTTTTTTTTTTATTAACCGTTTTTTAATTAAATTTTTTATTTTTTATAAAATGTTGTACTAGTTTCAATTTAAGTCAGCACAACCTTTTCATTAATTAATCGATTGACATGAAATTAAGATGAGAATCATGTGTTTTCTATGTGTTTTTATTCTACGTGTATAAATAATTTTTTTATTTCTTTATTAACCCTTCTAAATTTTTTTATGCCATGTTGTGCCAGTTTAAATTTGAGCCAGCACATTTTTTTTATCAATCAACCGATGGACATATTTTTATTGTTAGAAATTAATTTGTTAGAATCCAAAAAAGTAATTCACATTAAAAGAGTACCTTAAATCCATTCGGATTTCTTTTTTATCTTTATTCCACAATAACAAACATATTTACAGCTCCATATCAAAGGTCATATATCTGATAATAATAATGGCCATATACCAAATGATAATAACAATGTTTATCAGATTACCATCCAAGAGAAAAAAATTGATAGTAAACTAAATTATAATTTAATTTGTGCATTTTGCCAAAGACCAAATCATGACATGAGCAGTTGCTTTGCATTACAAAATGCTCAGAGAAGATGTCTTGAACGTCAAGCTCAAAAAAACATGGCTCGGCCAGTGAACCAAGAGGGGGGATCACAAGCACGGCCAACACCTCAAACGGATCAACCCTCTCAGTCAAATCAATTGCCCAATCAGAAATAAATGTAAAAATAAATTTAATACATACCACTAATATTCCATCTATATCATTATATACTGAGGGTCTTAAAGGGGCATGTAATTCAATGTTAGATACTGGGGCGGAAGTAAATATTATAGAAGTATGTGCTTTGAAAGATTTAAATAAAATGATTTCACAAATAGTATCATTACAAGGTATTACAGATAAAAAAATAAATAGCTTGGGAATTATAAATATGTCTATAGAAAATTGTGACACTTTATTTTATGTAGTTAATAATGATTTTCCTACCAATTATATGGGAATTTTGGATTCCACCTTTTTTACAGCATATAATGCCAGTTTAAATTTTGAAAATTATATATTTAGTTTTGGTCAAGATAATTATTCAGAATTTGTTTGTGGATGTCCACAAGAAATACCAGCTAAAGGTACTATTGCAGTAACTATTAAAGTCGCTAGAAAATCAGTAGAGCCAAAGGTAATTCCTAACTTATATTTTGGGGATGAATTAATCGTGAAGGGAACTATTCAAAAAAATGATGAGGGATATAATTATATTAATTAAATAAATTTGTCAGATGAAAATTTAATTGTTTCCATATCTTTGGTTAAGTTAAAAAAAAAATATATCATTGAAGACGGTTTTAATTTGACAGAAAATAAATTAACAATTGACGAAAGAAAAGGAACTGATGATTATTCGCTAGAATTAATGAGCACTGAAAATAAAATAAACAAATATTCAAATTTTAAACCAAAATCAAATATTTTTAGTCTTATTCAAACTGATGAAAAACAGACTCTTCCAATCAAACCAATATATAATAATAATAGATGCGATAAAATAAAAGGGCTCATAAATTATCAAGGGTTAAACACAGTAGAGTCAAGAGCAGTAGAAGAATTAATTAAAAATTACCAAGACGTATTTCATGTAAAAGGAGAAAGATTAACCTGTACTCATGTCATACAACATTGTATACCAACTATTGATGACATTCCTGTTTTTATTAAACAATAAAGATTTCCACCTGAACACGCGAGAGAAATTGAAAGACAAGTCGAGGAATTAGAAGCACACGAAATTTTTGAAGTTTCTGAGAGTCCTTATTCTTCACCGATATGGTTAGTTCCCAAGAAAGATGGGCCTTACGGGGAAAAGAAACTTAGACTCGTTAATGACTACAGAGAATGAACAAAAAAATCATTTGCGGACGCTTATCCTTTACCTAATATATCCGAAATTTTAGATCAATTGGGAGATGCAAAATATTTTTCTACATTTGTTTTAGCAAGTCGATTTCATCAGATTCCTCTTCATCCTGATAATAAACATAAAACGGCTTTTTCTACACCATACAATCATTATCAATATACTCAGGTAAACTTTGGTTTGCGTAATGGACCATGCGTTTTTCAAAAGATGGCTAATGAAGTTTTCCGTGGAATGCAAGGTGTGAGTGTATTTATGTATATGGATGATCTTGTAATTTATTCTACCACTTTAGAGGAACATATTGAAAAAATTTAAAAGTGTTGCTGAAAGACTTAGATCAGCTAATCTAAAACTTCAACCAGATAAATGCAACTTTTTACAAGGAGAATTATTATAGTTAGGTCATGAAATCACTAAAAATGGGCTGAAGCCGGATCCAAAAAAATTAATTGCTGTCAAAGAATTCCCACGACCCACCAAGGTCAAGGAAGTAAGACAATTTTTGGGATTAACTGGGTACTATTGTAAATTCATGTTTAACTATGTAAAAACTTTAACACCTTTTACTAAATTATTAGAAAAAAATATTAAATTTGATTAAAGAAAAATATAAATTGTTAATAGATGAATTGTTTAAAGAAAAATAAAACTATAAAAGATATGGTAAGAATAATAATGTAAATCATCTGATGAAAAGGAAAGGTAAAATAAAACTCTCGACAATAATAAGATATATGTTAAATTGGTAACAATGATTATTTGAGAAATAATAAAAGAGTTGAATGAAAATGTGAGTAATGATAAAACCATGAAAATATAAATAATGAAATAATAAGTGTTTGACGAAAAATATAAAGGTAAATGAAATTATAGGTAATGGTAAAACTATCGTAAATATGAATAAAATAATGAGTCTTTGAAGGAGAGCGATAAGAGTTAAATAAAACTGTAAGTAATGCTAAAGTTATAATAGATACATGATTTGAAAATTGATAATCAAATAGTAAGAATAAAATTATACAGTAAATGGTAATGATGAAAAATTAAATAATATAAAGAAAGTAATATTTTCATTATAATAATAACGAAATAAAAATTGGAATTAAAAATTAGAGATAAAGAAAATGGAAAATTAGATAAATAAAGAAAGAAATAAATAATTTAATGAATAAACAGGTAAATAGATAAATTAATAAAAATATAATAAATATATATAAACTTAATAAACAAATAAATGAATCAAGAGGTTAAACATGGAACTGAAAAACGAACTTGACTAACTGTTGTGAGGGTTTAAAAATAAAAATTCAAACATTAAATAAAAATAAAAAGAAGATATTTTAGACAGGGGAAATAATTTTTTTGATATAAATAAATTAAAATGATTTGGCAATTATCACTGCGTTTAAGGATTTGAGAAATAATAATTGTTACATCCAACAGGATGCAGCAATATGTAAATTAGATAAAAATAAAATGAGGCCAATGATAGATTGAAATAAACAGATAAGATAAATACAAAAACTGTAAAGCAATAAAAACCTAAAACGCATTAGACATAGAAAGATATTCCAAGAAAAACTATAAAACTAGAGACGAAACACATGACTAAAATAAAAAAGTACATAATAAAAAAATATATAAAGTGCATAGGAATTAGGGAAAAATTAAAATTCCAAGAAAAGTAATAAAACTAGAGTCAGACCCTTAGACGATAACACAGAAAAAACGACAGACTGAAGCAATAAAAAAAAATACAAGACGGACCGACAAGAAATATAAAAAAAAGGGATATCTTGAGAAAATAGAAACGACAAACACTCAGAAAAGTAATAAAATTTACGACCCTCGATCCATGGGACCTAGCGTACCCCCTTTTGCACACGAAAACGACGCTTTCCTCTCCCAAAAAGGAAAGCGTCCCTAGGTCCCAATTCATATAAATACTCCGGAAAATTTATCCAGAGTTAGTTATCGACACTCCAGGACCAGCTCTATATCGTCTCTTTGACCCTCGTCTTAATTCTTATTTCAAAGTTAAAACTTAGAAAAATTTCAACATTTGTTTTATATAAAGTTTAACTTTACATTTATTTCATACAAAAATTTGAATCAACAATTAGTTAAAACAATTCGTAATTTGAATTTAAAATTCTAAATAACCTTTTGTAAATATTTCTATTTTTCAATAGAAATATTTTTATATTAAATAAAACAAAGCGTAGAGTCAGTGTAAGTGTCTGTGAAACGAATTAACACTCGACTCATCATCGTTCAACTTCAATCAATAATCAATCAACAGTCAATTCATAATCAATCCAACACCGAGGGGTAATCAAGAGAATCAGAGCTAAACAACTGAATCAAAACCATTATAACCAAGTCAACCAACGTAAGTCATTCATTATTGTAAAATTTATATTATACACTACACACAACACGAAATAATACAACAACTGCAACGATTAATAAATTAAATAAATGTCATTCATAATTTTAACAACAAATCAAGTGTGATAATTACAACAACAACCTATCCCTCTCTCTCGTTCACAGTCTTTCCCTATTCGCACCGTGAACCCGATCTATTGACCGAAAGGTTAGGATCGAATCAAAGTAAGTACATATTACAATTATTACGGGTAAATTCGGACATAACATAATTGAAAAAATAAAATTTTAGAAAAATTGAAAATTATAAATTTGATTAACATTGTTTGAGATTAATGGGATTCAACAAGTCACACGTACACACACACACACACAAGCACACTCAAGCTAGAATCACGGCACACGTTTTTTCCTTAGTCTTGTACAGTCGTAGTAAGAACATAGTCGAGCACACATTCAGTTTTTCATTCAGTTTAAACAATTAGTCCACATAAATTAATGTACACAAAATACACATCATAAATTATCGAATACACATAGTTTACTATTTTACAAAACACAGAACACAACAAGAATTGTGATTGATAAATTGATACAATTTATAGTGTCACAGTGCCGGGTTGTGGTTAGTTTCCTATCAGAACATTTCAGAACACACAAAAGAACAAAGATTGGCATTGTAATTTACAACTACAAGGTCAAAGAACACTTGTAATTATGTAATATAATAGTTTTTAAGTTATTGTGTTTCTTAAATAAATGACATTAATTCTTATAAAGTGCTGAATACAGTTATTAAAATCGTATCGATACTAAAACCTATCATGAGTCATCTGAAATCTTAAACAAAAGTTTAAGATAAAATAAACAATTTAGTTCACAAACAAACATATAAGATGATAAATATAAAAATATTAGAAAGTACATACAATACTTGGATCTGGATAATTTGTAAATTATAAATATATATTTTGGGGTCTTGAAAAGGGTATTATGATAAGAATTTTTTTTTATATATACTCAAGAAAATAATATGAAAAAAATAAATATAATAACAGAAAAATAAACGATTACAATAAAAGGTGAATGATATATGAGTAAAGGTAAAATTAAATGATTGGTGAAAAACAAATTAAATAAAAGGAATTTGATCTATTGATAATATAAGTTGGCTATATTGATAATTCAATTCTGATAACAAAAGGGAAGACAGGTATTAAATTGATTGATAATAAAATTAATAATACTAATGAATATTACACCCAGGTAAACAGGAGACTGAACAGAATGTTGCTGAGCTGTGCTTGGAGCAAAGGTGGCAAAAATAATATAATAACAATAATATAATAATTTGTAACAAATGTAATTGATAATGATTAAGATTTTTTTGGTCTGATTTAGGTTTTTCTGGGTTTCCCCATTTCCATTGCAGCAAATGCTGGACCAGTGTAAAGTTAGCCCCAGATCGTATAAACAAGATCTTGTCTTTGCAAATTTAAAAATTAAGGAAAATGAAATTAAAGAAAAAGAATAAATATTGTGTGAATGATAAATAATTTATAAAATTGTTGCTATGTGCTGATTGTAGAATGTTTATAAAGATATATGGCTGAGTATAGAAATGTTGATATGAGTTCTATGAATGATTACATCATGATTGAAAATTGGTTTTGAATAATTTTTGTTTAAATTACTTTGTTTTTGTTTTATGGAGTTTCACGATTACTTCTTGAGGGGGAATGTTGCAAATTCGATATTATTTATTCAATAATTTTAGTTTATCTGGTGAAATGTTTGAAGATTGGGGTGGTGAAGTTTCAAATGACAAAAAAAGGAAAGAAAAAACGTGGTCGAATATATTTAAAGAATCCTAAATATATAAAAGATAAACTGGCTTTTGAGGATCATCGAAGTTTACCTATCCTGAAAAATGGCTCTGATCCCAGTATTCAGGCAGTTTACTGCAAAGAGGAAAAGATTACACTATATGATACGTGTCATTATGATGCTATTTTTCAATTACTTCTTGCAGGGTATACTGATTATCCAGAAATGAAAAAAAAGGTGAGTCAAGAAATAATTTTTATATTTATGTATATAGAAATTATTATCTCGTAATAATATTATGTAAGAGATTACTCTAAATATTGATAAAAGAACAATGAAATAAATAATATTGAACCATTGGAATAAAAAATGAATTTTGTTTCAGATGCAACTTTTCGAAAATTCAGATTTAATTTATGAATCTGTGCTTCATGCTGCTAAACATGGAATAACACCAGCAAGTTACATTTTTAGAGCTGAGTTGTTATGTCAATTATTTATAGAAAAAACCGGACTGGTTGATTGCCAGTCAGATGTTGGTACTATTGCTACATTTTTATTAAAAAAGATACTGTAACGAGATGGAGTCGGCATAACCCAAATTTGTGCTACTGCATCTTCTACTGCGCACATGGATCCGATGACGCTCGAACTTATACGAGCGCCATCGGAGCAAAATTGAGAATCTACCAATGCTCCGTCTCTTCGGTCACTGGCCTCGGCACACACCACTTGCAAAAAGTTAAATGCAAAGAGAGATCAAGTTGATATTGAAGTTAAAATATTAAATTTCAAATATCATATTCATAACGTGCAAAATAGTACTTATTCAATTAAGAATAATATTGTCAATAATACATACAAGCAAAGTGTTTATATAAAAACTAATAATTAATATAATTCCGAGTTTTCCAATATCACCTGGTGCACATGGTGAAGCTATTGGTGAACAACATCATACATATTAATTATCAAACATCAATAAATTGTTTAATCAATAATCTTGAGAGCTAGAACAATATCACCAACTGGTCTTTATTGCTGATTGATCAACAGCAATAAACAAATAATACAATCAATTGGCTTTTGGGGAGCCGTGAAGGCAACCTGGTAGCGTCATCAACTTGACATTGCATCAGCCAACTCATATACGGCGTCACTTGGAGAATCACCATCAACGTCATCAACAATATCAACTGGTATCTGTATGTGTGTGATTAGTATGGAAGTATGAAAGTGAAATTGCGATATATCAGTAATAACATTAAAGTATACTGGTATTAAATTTGAACCTGTTTTGTTTTTTGTTAATTATTATTCACCTGGCCTCATTTCAGGTGTAAATTTAATATTAGAGTGTAACTTGGTGGTAAAATTTGAATATAAAATAAAAATTCAAATAAATTTAAAACCACCAGTTACAATACCAAGTCTTAAAGAAATATATCAATGTAACGAAGGATGTCAATTTTCAAATGAATCCGTCATTATGTCATTGGAAAAAAACATGCTAATCAATTTTTCAGATAATATAAAAAGTAACTTCATAGACCAGAGTAGTAAGACTCATCAGTCATGTCAAGCTCCTTCTCTAATAAAAGAAAGAGTTGTTGGTAATTATACTGTTTAAATAAATAAATAGGTTTATATTGAATGTATAATTTGATTGAGTTCACTCTATTTTATACACTTCAACATGTTAATATGTCTTATATATAATTATAGTTTTATATCAATTTTAGTGAGAAGCTTACGGTGCAGTTTGATGAATAACCAATATAAAAATTGAATGTTTCAGGTGAAATTTTTGCAGTGGAAATATTCACAGATGGTCCAGAAAGTGCAGATGTTGCATTAAGAGAACTTCCACAATTTTTTGATAATCCAATAACTTTAATGAGAATGCCTCTCATTGGAGTTATAACTTATCGAGGACCAGTGATTCGTCGTAGTCGTTCTGACCATGAAATTGGCCACTACTCGGCTATCGCATTGCGACAAAAATTGTGGTATGAGTATGACGGATTGTCAGCGAAGGAAAAAAAAATATCAAATAAAAAAAAAATTTCGCCAGTTCTTTTACTATTTGAAAAAGTTTAAGATGAAGATATACATACGAATATATTTTATATTTTTGTATTGATTTCATTTGCAGGTAATGAGTTTGTAATGTCCTGCGGTGAGCGCAGAACTTTTTTTATTTCATATAAATTGTATTTTATAAAATTATATATTCAGGGTCCAATTGGATACCCCTAGCTCCATCTTATGAATTGTAAGGGTAACATTTAAGGGAGCAAACGCATCCCCGAACACCCCCGAATATTCCCGACCTACCCTACGGTTAGCTTGTGCCACTGACCCAATATATCGATCAGTTCACTGGGATCTCTGATCCCGTGACTACCAGCTCTAACTGCTTTAACTGCTTTAATAAGTGTTTACAAAGTTTTAGAATGATTTTAAGAGTCACCAGCCGAAAACTGTAAGTTATATTTATCCAATATTTCATTGATATATTTTGCTTGAATATTCTCACTTAAATTCACATAATATTTAGTTACATGAATTATTAAATTAAACTCATTAGAATCATCTTGGATTTAACTTGTAATAAGTTCTGACCACATGGTCTAAGTTAGCTTGTTCTTTTAAATTCAAATTCAAGTGCAAGTTTTGTGTTAAATTATTTAATCAAATAAATATTGAATAAAGTAAATTATAGTTGGCAGATTTAAGCGAGAATTTGCTTGTTAAAAATATTTGATTATTTTAAATATAACAATCAACGACCTCGTGGCCATGAATTTGGTTTTAGCTACGACCTGCAAAGTATAGTAAAGAGTTTATGTAATTATTAAATCAAACAAATGTAAAAGTGATCTTCGTTATAATTTTTATTGTAAATTCAGTGTTACACAAGTGCATCAATTAACTCAAGGTCCACGTCGGTCCAAATTTAACTATCTGTTACTGAACATCAATACTATTGGTAAAGTTGTGGTATTTTAATAATGAATTTGCCATTTTATTTAACATTATAATTTTTGTGTTTGACTTAAGTTTTTTATAAATTATTTGTGTTTAATTTGTGTACCATTCTCGCGTACTTCTCAGGTTCCTTTTTACCTCTCCCTACATAAAGTAAAATCGTCTCCCTATCCTTCTAATGTACCTTTGCTGGGCAGGATAAACAGGGTTAAATTAATTACATATCTAGTTGGATTATTTTATCGGACAAAATCCCTATGTCTAGTAAATGATCCGGCTACGATATTTCAAGTTTTTATATTTATTATGAAAAATTTTGTTTCGTTAATAAAATATATTATAAGTGTATATTGATATATTAATATACACATAATTCTAAGCTTCATTTTATGTCAATCGGTTGATTATTAAAAAAGTTGTGCTGACTTGAGTTAAAGCTAGCACAACATTGCATAAAAAATAAAAAAATTAATTAAAAAAGGGTTGATAAAAAAAAATAAAATTATTTATATACGTAGACTAAAAACACATAAATTACACATATGTTTTGGCCATATAACATGTCGATCGGTTGATTATTGAAAAAGTTGTGCTGACTTGAATTTAAGCTAGCACAACATTGCATAAAAAATAAAAAAATTGATTAAAAAAGGGTGAATAAAAAAAAAAAAAATTATTTATATAACTAGACTAAAAATACATAACTAACACATAATTCTGAGATTTATTTCATGTCAATCGGTTGATTATTAAAAAAGTTGTGCTGACTCGAGTTAAAGCTGGCACAACATTGCATATAAAATGAAAAAATTAATTAAAAAAGGGTTAATAAAAAAAAAAAAAATTATTTATATACGTAGACTAAAATTACATGAATAACACATAATTCTGGGCCATATAACATGTCGATCGGTTGATTATTAAAAAAGTTGTGCTGACTCGAGTTAAAGCTGGCACAACATTGCATATAAAATGAAAAAATTAATTAAAAAAGGGTTAATAAAAAAAAAAAAAAATTATTTATATACGTAGACTAAAATTACATGAATAACACATAATTCTGGGCCATATAACATGTCGATCGGTTGATTATTAAAAAAGTTGTGCTGACTTGAATTTAAGCTAGCACAACATTGCATAAAAAATAAAAAAATTAATTAAAAAAGGGTCAATAAAAAAAAAAAAAATTGTTTATATACGTAGACAAAAACACAAAAATAACACATAATTTTGGGCCTTATTACATGTCGATCGGTTGATTATTGAAAAAGTTGTGATGGCTTGAATTTAAGCTAGCACAACATTGCATAAAAAATAAAAAAATTAATTAAAAAAGGGTTAATAAAAAAAAAAAATTATTGATATACGTAGACTAAAAACACATAAATAACACATAATTCTGGGCCATATAACATGTCGATCGGTTGATTATTAAAAAAGTTGTGCTGACCTAAGTTTAAGCTGGCACAACATTTCATAAAAAAAAATATATAAGAGCACAAAAATCGCGAGTTGCACTTAAAAATAACATGAAAAGAGCATGAAAGTCCAGTGCTATTCATAATCGTTGGTTTTGATAACTTTTGGGACGTAATTGAATGGTGTGAATCATATCCACTCATATTATGACTTACACAATTAATTATACATGACTCTTGATAATCAATTCTACATGTACGATGTGCGGCACCACGATACCTTTTTTCAAAATGATGATGATCTCGTACCTTTGGATCCTTGATAGTGAATGGCTTCTTGCAGAGTCAACATATCTTGGCTATGTTAAGGGGGCATGATCGTTCTGTCTCTCTCTAATTTTTCTAAGCCAGTTTTAGAAAAAAACTATATGTTTAAATGACTGTTTATCTGCTGGTGTGAAAAAAAAAAAAAAAAAAAAAAAACCGGAAACTTAGAAAAAATAACGAAGTTTCCCCGCAGGGGATCGAACCCGGGTCTTTTGCTTTCTGGGCAAACGCCTTGACCACTAGACAACAGGCCTTCTTATTTTTTCTAAGTTTCATCAAGTTAACTCCGACGTCCTTCTATGCGTCAATTCATTTTTTGATTGTGATACTTTTGTTAATATCTAATATATCTTAAATTTATGATTGCGCCTATTGTAATTACACCATTAAAAGCACTTGCAATATCCCTTCACATAATACGCCCTTCTTCTACATTGTTTTCTTCATTATCACTAACACTAGCATTATTTATATTATCATTATTATTATCTTCATTGACATAATGTGATTAAAAAAATATAAAAGTGTTTCTAAATTGAAATGTGATCAATAAATAAAACACATAATGTCACCGAAAATATAAATGTGATTTTAAATTAAAAATGATTATTTTGTCATGATTAGTTAGTGCTGTGTGTGTGAGTATGCAGCTGCGCATTCATCCAGCGAATTTATGATCTAAACAAAAAAAGAAACGCAGTTTTTTTTACAAAAAGGAGCGTCAAGTATTTGAAATTCCCACTAATTATGTGATTATAGTAATTTTATTTTATATTGATATTTATTAATTTTTTAGATACAAAAAGATATAATACCAAAATAAGTCAAGAAGGAAATATTTAACGCATATAATTAAGTCTTAATCTTTGACAAAATCTTATACTTGACCCCGCCTGGTTCTTCCCAAATAAATTTGAAGCCTACACACCTCTCGACAACAGAGTTAATGGTATTTTCCAATTATCCATTATTATATATATATACCCTTCACATTTTATCTAGGCTTAGGACTGGCAGCGTACAATCTTGTTACCTTGCCGGCGTGTTTAAAAAAATATATATATATACATATATATATATATACCTCTATACATATATATATATACTTATTTCGTCAATCAACAATTCAATAATGAATGCGTATGACACAATATGACACGAGCGCCGAATATATATTTTACAGTGTAAAAGGTGGTGTCCACTATGCAATTTTCCCAGATATCACCAAAAAATCTAAATGAATATAGTTACAATGCTAATAAGCTAAGGGTTTAAACTCACGATAAGCCTAGTTTCGCTTGTAAAGCGCACTGAGCACGCGCAACAAGTTGGGTTGTGTCGAACTTGTAAACATGGCCGTCCTAATTCCCATGAAACTAGTAATATGTCCCCAGCCATCGTGGTTTTTCTAGTAATTTTACGTGTTGCGCATGCTTAGATCAGAAGAATACGTCAGCCATGTTTACAAGCAAAAGTTAGCTTGTCGTGCGTTTGAGCTCTAAGACATTAATTTAATATAATTCAAATACTTTTCATAGATTTTCAAAAAAATCACACTTGTCACGCTCTATTCTTGTCTTTTTTATATGAAACTACTATAATAAAGTTGCAAGGTTGTGACTGCGCATACATTTATGTTGAAAGTGAACGACTACTAAATTTCAGTAGATCTGCATTAGTGTGAAAGTCTTTAAATTTTATTTGGGAAGAACCGGGCGGGGTCAAGTATAAAATTTTGTCAAAGATTAAGACTTAATTATATGCGTTAAATATTTCCTTCTTGACTTATTTTGGTATTATATCTTTTTGTATCTAAAAAATTAATAAATATCAATATAAAATAAAATTACTATAATCACATAATTAGTGGGAATTTCGAATACTTGACGCTCCTTTTTGTAAAATAAACTGTGTTTCTTTTTTTGTTTAGATATCACATCTTTTTGTAAAGTCCTTCAATCAATCGATAGAAAAAACAATAATATTAAGAAGTATATAAAATTACTTGGTACTATCCGTATTAATTTTTGTTCGTTCTAAAAAAAAAATATGTAAGCATTATTTGCATTACTTCACCAGTTTTTGCTAGCAACGAACAAATTATCAATTTTTATCCAGCTAGTATTTTTGCGGAAATAACTGACAAAATAACTAACTTTATACGTAGAACCCAATCAGCGCCAAATTGGCAAATTTAAGAAGCTCGCGGTACAGGACATATTTTGTCCCATTTACAATGTACGGAGTTGACTCTTCTTCTTTCTAGTCTTCTTGGTAGAACCACAAATGTGAATTTTAGAAGTGGGTATTCCTTTGATTAAGCAATTATCATTTTTACTTGATCATTCAAATTTATTGATGTAGAGTAGACTTAAAACAATAATATCATTAATTTTGAGGACTTCAATCTTTCTTAGAATTTTCGTTGATCTAAAACAATCGACACATGTACCAACCCATTCGTGCCACAATGATAGTGATTGATCAATAAGTTTCTTGTAAAGTGAATGTGTTACGTGCGAATTATATGCGTTTTTTGTGCGGAATCCGCAATTTTTGTGCGTTTTTTTTGTTTTTTATAGTCTGGTTTGATTGTGCTATAAATACATACATGTGCTAACTTTACAGACCTGGGATTCGCGCCTATATCCCAACAACATATGGCGCACGCACTATCGATGCGATATTAAATACTACATGACATATATAAAGGATTTTTTACACCATCTAAGTATGTTTTTTTGCTCTATAGACAGATGCTTTTAGCAGCTGATTTTGATATTGAAAAATAAATCCTTTCGTAAATAATTTCGTAAATAAGAATATTTTATATTTCTTTTTACATATCCTCACTGAGAGAAATTTTAACTAAGAATTACAAACGTAAAAGAAAAAATTACAAAATAAATAGTAAAAACTGCGTTCCCCCGTCATTTATAAGAATTATTCGTATATTGATAGATAATTTTTACAATAAAATTATGTGAAAAATCTGGCCATTGACTATATATATACACTACTAAGCCATAAAATTTACACAATTTGATTGTAATTTCTTTTAAAAAATGACTAAATTCACACACCACAAAATAAATTTTAGCAGGCTGAGAATTTACCCACTACCGGTTTTAGAATTTACTAAATTTTATTACAAATTTTATTTAAAAGTTGGACATTTTTTGTGTTAAGTTGGGCAGTTTGTGCTAGATTCACGGAGAATAGCAATCAATTTCCGGCAACATTTTTTCTTTTCTGTTTACACGCTCAAAACTCGAAAACTAATTGATAAATAGAAAAAATTCATTCTTGATAAATTTTTTAGAAATAAATAACCAACAATAAACCTCGCTTAACCCCATACCTAGCTTCAACAGATATAAGGCTGTAGAAATGCTTGAAAATACATGACAGTTCAATCATTTGTTCAATCGGTCGGCCATCTTTGTGTTATTTCGCCCCACAAACAGAACTTTTACAAAGCTATATAGTAAAAAATATTTAAGTCTATGCTAACTTTCATATGTGTACATGATAATTTTTATTATATATATAAGAATATTTATTAAAATGTGCAGTATTTGTTATTCAACCATATAATAATTTTTATTGTTTTCACTAAACATGTATGTTCTTTATTTAATTAACTCATAACTCATAATCTAAGAGATTAATCAAAAAAAGTAATTCTTCATAAATTGTTTAGAATTGAATTTTCAATAATAAACTTCACTCAACCCCATGTCTATCTGCTATGGATAACGATGTATAGAGGCTTGAAGTAACCTAGCAATTTTTTGACATTTTACACATTTTACATAATTTTATTGTAGAATTCCGACTCTCGCGGCCAGTCCCAGAAATAAAAAAAAAATTACAAAGTACTATAGTAATTTCTATTCAACCATGATTTTAATTTTTAGTTAAAATTTCTCTCAGTGCTGTAAAAAAAAAAACTCATTAAACTTGACGGAAAGAAAAATAAACAATAACAACATAAGACTTGGGAACATAGGTTGAAGTATCATTATTTGATTCGCGCCATCGATGCGATATTGAATACTATACTGACATGTATAAAGGTTTTTTCACACCATCTAAATATGTTAGCTTTGTTGCTCTATAGACCGATGCTTCTGGCAGCTGATTTAGATAAGCGAAAATAAATCCTTTCGTAAATAAAAATATTTTATATTTTTGTTTACACATGATGTAAAAAAAAAAACTCATTAAACTCAATGGAAAAAAAAATAAACAATAACATGTGACTTGGGAACATAGCTTAAAGTATCATTATTTAATTTGCGCCATCGATGCGATATTGGATACTGTGGTAAATATAAAGGTTTCCCACACCATCTACTACTACCTTGCACAATTTCATTTTTATAATGTTGTCAAATTGCTCTGGACTTGGAAACCATATTGCTTTGATCTGATTTTGTTTTATAATGTTTGTCAGAGTGCAGTAAGTTTTTAAATAATCTTTAAGAAAAACGCAATTTCTAAAAATGATTTTAAAGTTTAAAAAAAAGGTATACATCTCAAAAATCTGTTTTTATTTTTATTAAAAAGATTCAATTAATTTATAAGATGATCAGAATACAGAATATTTTTCACATCAATCAAATAATATATTCCAAAAAGCACAAGAAACAAAGGCACGATAAAGACAAAAGGATGTATAAACAAAAGGTCACGTTTATCAGTAAGCATGTGTATGTTGTATATTAGCACACATTAGCACTCCTGATGAGTAGAATTCGCGCCTATATCCCAACGGCATATGGCGCGCGCACCATCGCTGCGATATTGAATACTGTATATGATATAAATAAAGGTTCTTTCACACCATTCTAATATTATTGCTCAATTTTTATTTTATAAGGTTGTGAATTGCTCTGGACTTGGCAGCCATAATGCTTTGATCTGATTTTGGTTTTATAATGTTTGTCAGAGTGCAGTAAGGTTTTATAAGAATTTCAAGAAAAGCGCAATTTCTGAAAATCATTTTGAAGTTTAAAAGAAAAGTATACTTCTAAAAAATCTGTTTTTTTTTTTATAAAAAAGTGTGATATTGATTCAATAAAATGATCAAAAGACATAATATATTTATCTTATCAATCATATTTTAAAATAATTTTCCGAGGAATTGAAAGGTTAAGGTTAGCTCTATGCCGATAATATATAGGCACGGTAGTTAAATCTTGTTTCTTCCACTTTTTTTTTTTTTCTAATACTTGACGCGAGGCACTACCGTGCCTCTTGATTTAACTCTACCTGGCATTCGAATTTTGAATGGACTAAATAAACAAAAACAATTCAATAATCCATGGCGCGTAAACACACACGTGGATTCAGACGCCAGAATGATAATAATCAAGGCCGCAAAGTTCGGTCAATTTTCGGGGCGCTTTCATTTTGTGAGTATACCGGTGTAAATAAAACAAATGATATAGTACCAATACGTCAAATGGGTATGTTTGTACGTACGGGTACTGTACTCATTTGTTTATTTTGAAAATATGGAGGTGGTTGTTGTTAGGTTAAAAATCAAACCGTACACGGTTTACTAGAATTGTAGATACAAATTTAAAAAATTCAAATAATTAACCACATAAAAATATCATCGTATACGGTGTACGTCATTGGAAATTAAACCGTGTGCGGTATATGAACTGTATACCGTTTACTGATTATTGCAAACACAAATTTTTTTAGTTAAAATATTTAAATCATATACCGTGTGCGGTGTACGTCATTAAAGATTGAACCGTGTTCGGTATGAACTGTATACAGATATTTGACTACGAATCATAGCCTGGGCGGTGTACGTCATTGGATAATAAACCGTGTGTGACATGAACTGTATACGGTTTGATAAACAAAAAATACAAAGTTTTTTAGTTTAAATATTTGACTGCATACGAATCATAACGTGTGCGGTGCACGTCATTGTATAGCAAGCCGTGTGCGGTATGAATGTACTACGCACACAGTATGATTCGTATATGGTCAAATATTAAAACTAAAAAATCATGCCATGTGCGCTGTATGTTCATACCGCACACGGCTTATTATCCAAGTATAAAATTATCCAAGTATAAAAACATTACATCTTCGTTGTGTTCTTGATACATTTGTCTGTTTTTATGCTATATAAAATGACTTAACGGGCTAATTTAGGCTCTTTTCTTGTATAGGTTTAAATTTTGAGCTGCTTGAAGCAACAACTTAGTAATACACAAAAATATCATTTCATTTTTGAATATTTCGTTAAAGAAAAATGTTTAACTCACTCGCACAACCTAAGTCAATACGAGAACGAGGATATTCGTACCTCGCAGGCTTTACCAAATATCCTCCTATTGCCTACTCACTCTAGTGCACCAAGCAGTCGAACATAAAGTCCATCCGCAGCCACGCTGGTCTTACGCCGGACCACTCTATGCATTTGACTACTCGATTATAGGTTACCCTCACAGTAAGTAACCACACTAGAGCGAGAGAGCGAGTGATATACAACGTCCTACCTATACAGCGTAGCGACATAGTAAATCACCCCGGGAGCATGCATCACGCATCGGGAGCTTGGTGTCACTCATCAGTGACATCAACTAGTTCCAACCTAGGACCCAGTCGACGTCATCGTCTCAGTCAGCTAACTCCACCGAGGAGTCATGCCAGCTTCACCAATGATATCAACTAGCTCCTCCATAGGAGCATGTCGACATCACCAAGTCACCAGCCAACTCTACCAAGGAGTCAGCTAGCTTCATCGAAAGCCAACCACGGACTGTTACCAGTCCCGGTGCCATCAGCCAGCTCCAAGAGCCGGCCGACGACTGGCAGTGAGACGCCAGCGATCACCAGTTTTATGGACTCTATCCCCACTCCCGTTTGACCCACTAAATACGATCATCTGTGCGCACACCTCGATGCGACTTTCCGGCGGGAGTGTCGAAGTAGGGGATACGAATCTGACGTAGCCAGGGTAGGAATCCGGATAATCCGCTTGTGGCGGATGTCTACCAAGTCAACACTGACATTCAGGCGAAAATAGATGTCACTACCGAGGCCACTCACAAACCGGTGGTATTAATTAGCATCTTAGTCAATAAAGCTCTCAGACCAGACCTCTAATCATATTCGGGAGCGCGAGATCTGCCAAATCTCGTTACAATATATAGATATTATTATTGTAATATATTATTATTTTTCATCAATAATAATAATAATAATAATTTAATAACTTTCATAATATTAATATTTTTAAAATTCTCGCAAAATGTAGGTAATGTATTTCTATTTTTTATCTTTGAGTTTATATGATATGTGTAAGAGGGCGCCTCAGACCCGTTCTGTCAGCGTTCTATGTTTTGCGAATATCCACGTTTTTCTTCAAGTTCGAATCTTTGAGTTATGCGGTTGGTTCATAAAAGTCATCAAGAAAAATACAAAATGAGTTCCAGAGTCATTACAAGAACGGTAAGTTAATTATTTTTTATTTAATTAATCAATTTATTTTTTATTATTTATTGTTTTTTGTATTTATTTATTTATTTATTGGTGAAGGTTTTTATGATAACATTTTTCTTTAGTGAACGTGTGCTTGAGAAAATTGCATCACTCAAGCACGTGTTCTCACTAATCTTTTTTGTTTTGTTCTTATCAATTTGTATTTTATTATCTTTTCTTTTAATTTAATTTATTATTATTATTTTTTCAATAAATTAGTCGTGTGGTTTTTCTTTATTAAATATTTTTTTTTTTCTTTCAACATGTGCGTGTGATTGCATGATTCGCACATGGTTTAACCTATCTTTTTTGATTTATGGAAATGATTTATTATCAATTAATGATTTTTTGTTGATCGTTGTTGTTGGCAGTTGTGCAGCTAATTTGTTGAGCGGTGTGACAACAGGTTTAAGATATTCATTCGCAACTTCTGATAACTTTTCTTTCCCTAATTTTATCAATTGATATTTTTCACGAATAACGTCTTGTACTTTTTCAATTTCACTTTAAAATTTTGGTTCATCAACTAGATCTTGCTCACAAAGAGGCATGTTGATCCTTTGCGATTTTATAATTAACTAATAAAATTTAACAAATCGTTTTGTTATTTATAGTTATGAAGCAGTCAAAATTTTATCTATATCTTCCTTTATCTATTTCTCTATCTTTATCGATAAACAGAAAGCAATATTTTTCTTTCCAACAATCAACACACATCTGACGAAATTTACTATACTCCATATCAATATTAACATGATCATGTATATGCTTCAAATTCGTATCATCATCATTCGTATATTTGTGGAAAGATAATCAAAAAATTAATATTATCACGTATCAAATGTTTAGGTATTCGCGCATATGATTGACATAAATAAAATGAATCAACAGCTTTATGTCTTCCCATACAAAAAAAAGCTTTAATATGATCCTGCTTTTCAGTTGCGACGTCATCAAATATAAACAATGAATTTGGTTTTGCTTCGTCAACTGGTACGACTTGATCGTTGTCAGAAAATTTATAATAATTTATTTCTTCAAGTGGTTCTAGTAACTTTTCTAAATATTGATATTTTGGTTGGTATAATGATTTACTATAAATATTTGCAAATCGTAAACCATTTGGATCAACAATTAAACTCATCAAAGCGTTCGGTTTACCACAATTACTTTCTCCAATTATAGCACATCTTATTGTATTTGGTAGTAAATCACCATGACGTTTTTCTTTTAAACCATTACCACTTTTTGATGTAATTATATCAAAGTTTATAACTGGTAGTTTTAGAGCTTGTTTCTGATATTCCATCGTGTTGAGCACTGAGCTCAAATCATATAAATTCAACCTTTTTATACCAAAGCAAATCAGTCAGCAATAAACTATGATTGAGCATATATCAAAAAAGAAAAAGAACAAAAAACGTTGTGGAAAAAGAATACTCAATAAAATAATCAACAAATTACCATTTGAACTTCATCTACCTGGTTATTCATATCGTTTCTAAGTACCAAGTTAGAAAAACGTTTAGCAAGAGGGGATCCGGGCATTAATCCCTTAGACGCAGCTTGTAAAAACCACGATATTGCTTATTCAAACAATCGCAACGATATCAAGGCAAGAAACGCAGCTGATGATATTTTAGCTCGTGAAGCAGCTAAACGTATTTTTTCTAAAGATGCAAGTTTAAATGGGAGAGCAGCAGCTACATTCTGGAGCAATGGAAGTAGAATCGAAATTTGGTATGGGTTGTGTTACTGAAAAAAAAAAAAAGAAATGTACGAAGAAAAAAAAACCATTATCTTCGTTGAAAAATAAAAAAATAAAATAGAAGACTGGAGGAAAATTCATAAAAAATAAAAAACGAGCAGTTAAAAAAAAGAAAATAACAAAGAAGAAAATATCATTTTCAAAAATCGTACAAGCAGCAAAAAAAGCATCGAAGGGATCAAATAGTTTATCAGTTGCAATTAAATCAGCAATAAACGATGTGAGAGCAGCTATTAAAACAAATAGTGGCAAGAAAGCTATTACAGTACCTAGAGTTTTACCAGTTGCTAAACATATTGGTGGTGCACTACCACTTTTAATTCCGATTTTCTCAGCTATATCAGCATTAAGTGGGTTAGTTGGTGAAGCATCTGGTGTTGTCAAAGCTATCAATGCAGTAAAGAAAAGTAAAGAACAATTAAATGAAAATAAGCGACATAATAAAAAGATGGAATCGATTGCCATCGGAAAAGGACTTTATTTAACACCACATGAAAGCGGTATGGGACTTTATCTGTCTCCATAAAACTTCAACTGATGCTACCACAAAGAGCTTTAACTGATGGTGATTTATTAATTGCATCAAAAATTGCTAATTTTCGTGGAGTTTTTATGCGAAATGATATGCCAAAAAATGGACCATGGAAACAAGAGTGTGGAATTATTAATTTAGATGATAAAAGAAATCCTGGAACACATTGGGTAGCATATAAAAAACTCAATAAAAATTCAGCAATATACTTTGATAGTTTTGGCAACTTACAACCACCGAAAGATCTTGTCAGTTATCTTAATGTTGGTAGCATCAATTATAATCATAAACGTTATCAAGATTGGAATACGTATAACTGTGGACATTTATGTCTCGCATTTCTCACTGGAAAACTATAAAAGCAGAGGAAAAGGAAATTTCTAATTAGTTATTTATCGACCTTGAGAATGAACGAAACATTTACTTACACTCTCACAGGTAAATCTTCAGTCTCAGAAACTGATTACTTTCCACCAATACAATTATCAAGTGAAAAAAATTATTCATTAGCACTTATTTTATATTTTGACAGTTATGATAAAATTGAAATACCAACTGGAAGTTATGAAATCGATGATTTAGCTGCTTACTTAGAAGAATATCGAATCAAAATTACATATAATAAATATACTTTACATTCATATATTACAAGTGAAAGAGATATTGATTTTGTAAAACCAAAATCACCAGCACGTTTACAAGGATTTACACCGAGACTATTGAGGGCTAATATGAATTAAACAAAATATGAATCAAACTACCCGATTAATATTTTAAAAATGAATACATTGAGAATCGAGTGCAACATTACAACCGGAGCTTACGCGAATCAACAAAAAGTTCATACAAGTTGTAATATAATTGAAGTAACAGCTAATCTAATCTATTTACCAATTACTGTTAAAACCATTGATCATTTACAACTAAAAATTGTTGATCAAAACGGTAAATTAGTAAATTGTCGTGGTGAAACAATAACCATTACGTTACATGTAAAATCATAGGAATGGGAATTTGCTTCAATTCACGCGCAATAAAACGTGGGTCATCGTATGAAAGCAGCACATCATGGACACCTCCAGTAAGTCTGAATCGAGCAGTCAAGAAAGTGACACCTCAGAATATAAATTACCTGCAGAGTCTAGGTCTAAAAAAAAAAAAAATTTTGGAACTTTAATTGGATAAATATAACTTGTTTTAATTGTTTTACACGTCAAAATGAGTGATAATAATATTTTTGATATAAACGCGCCAGTTCAATTTAACAATGAAATATCCAACTATGAGCTACATGCTCATCAGTCATTTGGATTAACCAGTTTCGATAAAAGTGATGAAATAAGAATATCAATACAGAATCAAGATTTGTTTGTTTTACCATCAAAAAGCTGTATACGTATGAGTGGAAAATTAACGCAACAACATGCTGCTGCGAATGCAGAAGAATCACTTGCTAATATTTTTTCTTTAACGTTAGTAAATAATGCTATGTGTTTTTTGTTTAATGACATTCGTTATGAATTAAATAGAGTTTTAATTGATAAATCGAAGAATGCTGGTATAACATCTGCGATGAAAAATTATTTGTCATTAAGTTCAAGAATGAATTATAAAAATGCAGGGTGGATAAATCAAAATGGTATGAAATTAATAAACAATGATGGATATTTTGATATATGCGTTCTATTAAATATAATTTTTGGCTTTGCTGAAGATTATCAAAAAATAATTGTCAATGCGAAACATGAACTCATTATGATATGATCACGTTCAAATTTGAATCCGATCGTACGAGATAATGAGACGGTTCCTGATATGCCAGAATTTGATTTAAAACCTACAAAAATTGAATGGCTTGTACCGTATATAATGTTATCAAACGAAAATAAAATTGATATAATGAAATATATACAAAAAGATCCTGTCATTTCTATTGGATTTAGAACTTGAGATTTATATAAATATCCATTGCTGCCACAAACAACTCATCATATATGGACAATGAAAACTGCAACTCAACTGGAAAAGCCACGTTATGTTATTCTTGGTTTTCAATCAAATAGAAAAAATGATTGGCAAAAAGATGTAACACATTTTGATCATTGGAAAATAACAAATGTTAAACTTTATCTTAATTCTCATATTTTTCCATATGAGAATTTGGATCTTGATATTGAAAAAAATCAATTTGCTTTATTATACGATATGTATGGTAATTTTGCAGAGTCTTACTATAGCTCAAAAATAGATTTAGCAACAAAAGATAATTCTATTAGAAAATCTCCATTAATTATTATTGATTGTAGTAAACAAAATGAGTTTTTGAAAACTGGTGCTGTAGATGTACGCTTGGAATTTGAATCAAAAGAAAATTTTTCTCAAGGAATGACGACATATTGCTTAATTTTACATGATAAAATAATTGCATATAGACCAATAAGTGGAATAGTACATAAATTAACATAAATTAATTGTAACTAATAGTTTTAATCAAATAAAAAAACAATCGAATATAATTTGATTTAGTGTATTTATTTATTCACATTTTCTCATCATCATCGAAATCCTGTAGATTATATGTACTATCATCTAATATTACATCTTGGTTATTTTCACCATCAAAAACCATGGTTAGTGTTCCTTTCTTGAAAGCATTTTCTAGCTCCTTAAATTCTTGATCATCTTGATTGAAATGTGTAGCAAATCTTTTTAGTAGATATGCATAATTTTCATTGTTGATTTCAACTGTTAGCGCTGGACCATACTTTGATGTTGGAAATCTCGCTACTTTAGTAATTTTATGAACTACTTTTCTCTTTAAATCTTTCAATGATTTGCGTTCGTTAGCTTTTTGAAGTTTTTTTGCTTTTGCAAAACCCATTTTTAATATCTGTAAATGGAAAAGTTATTTTTTAGTTAACAAAATAATTAAAAAACAATGATAATATCAATAAGTTAATAAAAAATTTATAAATTGTAACGAGATTTGGCAGATCTAGTTAGCCGACTTAGACGATGACGTCGACTGGGTCCTAGGCTGGAACTAGTTGATGTCACTGATAAGTCCAACCAAGCTCCCGATGCGTGGTGCATGCTCTCGGGGGTGATTTACGATGTCGCTATGCTGTATAGGTAGGACGTTGTAAATCACTCGCTCTCTCGCTCTAGTGTGGTTACTTACTGTCAGGGTAACCTATAATCGAGTAGTCAGATGCATAGAGTGGTCCGGCGTGAGACCAGCGTGGCTGCGGATGGACTTTATGTTCGACTACTTGATGCACTAGAGTAAGTAGGCAATAGGAGGATATTTGGTAAAGCCGGTGAGGTACAAATATCCTCGTTCTCGTATTGACTTAGGTTGTGCGAGTGGGTTAAACCAGGGTTAATGTTCACGGTAATAACCGCCGCCGCGGGGTGAGGTTATTACGCTCCCGGCCAATACTAGAAACAATATACATTTTAGTAATGGTGCCAGAGTGACGTTTTGGAACTAATATGGTGGACCGCGCCCCTCTACCATTTTCTTACTGAACTAGTCGCTACCGAAATGGCCGTCGGCGGCCATTGCTCCCGAAACTACCCCACGGTCCGTTGGTTGCCGTTATACACCAGCTGGCTCCCTCCTGGCGGTAAGAGAGGAGAATGGGGAGAAATCCTCGTTGACCCCATAGTAACTGAGGCTTCTACTTTATCGGTGGAAAAATTAGTTACAAAATGGCTCCCAACGTGGGGCCTGCCATGGCAGGTTTCGAAGCGACACTCACGGCAAAATGGGGAGTCTGGTACGGTAGTTCCAACTTTTGCCGCATCAGGGCTCGGCGTTAGTGCGCTCCATTCTCATTGGTCATGTGAACCCCTCGCGTGATTGGTGGGGAAGACGGAGTTGCCCAGACGATCGATACTTGTTGTAGCAGATTGGAGGGGCGAAATATCGAACTCCCACGCGTATATAAGGAGCTGCTTCGAGTGAAGAAGCTCATTCCTTGTCCGGTTACGACGAGGGATACTGCTCTTTGAGACCAAGCTTGTGTGATAGCTAATTTCTGAAAGCAAGGCTATGGAGAACATGGGTGATCCTAAGCCACTGGAGTTAGTAGAGAACCAACTCGCTCTCGACTTCAAGTCTGATCCAGCAATGGAATGGACTCCGACAGAGGTCTGGTGCTGGTGTACCCGAAGGGAATCCTCTGTCAATCCAGGAACAAGAATCCATCGGTTGGTCAGCCGGGGAACCTTTGTTGAAAGGTCGCTGAACCGACCTTATGGGTGATGAAGGACGTCCAACACTGGACTAACTTCGAGTTGTTGGACCCAATATCACCACCTAAGATGGCAGATCAGTAATGGATCAATTTGTGATTCACTCGCTTCCGTTGAAGGCAACAGTACAGGGGAAGATGGACGAAACACCATCGGCCGCTGAACCGCCGACTCAATCGAAAAGGAGTTGCTAAACCTCTTGCCGGAGTTGAGAAGGTTAACCTAGCCAAAGGCTCCAAATCTACCTTCCGAGGTCTGCTGATGAGACGAACTGTAGGGTCGCTCGCATCATGGGGAGACGTTCAAGTCAACTCAGCACCGCAGCACCTCCTGCAAGCTCAGATTGCACCAAGTCCAGTAGCATACTATACTCATGACGGATACGGTCGCCTGCGTTGCAATCCATCTTGCAGCAACAGATTTCACGTGCGGACCCTGAATGGTTCCAACTAGAGGCAGCCATGAAGCGGGGTAGAGAGGAGGAGATGGCGACTCCGGATGCCAAGCGGAGTCATTTGGATGTCGTTGTTAGGACATCCTCGGCTCCCACTCCTCCGATCATGCCTCGCAAAGACGCTCCCGCCATGGCCTGAGACTCGTAGAGTACAAATACTCTATCGAAATCTGTTGCCCAAATTCCGATTGGGTTTACAGTTCGATGAATGTTTATCTCTAGACGTACTAGAGCATAGACTGCGAAGACAGGAGAAGAACATGGAATGCTCCCGTAGTTGGCAACCTCCGCGTAAACCGGAGGAATCCATGTGTCCAAGCTTGGCTTATCGAGAACCTCCTCGACTGGCCAAAGATGTACGACACAATGCCCGCGCTCTCGAGGAAGATGGAATCCTCTATGACGAGGAAGCTATCAATCCTGATCTCGAAATGTTGGATGCTTTGGGTTCTCCAAGGTTCCAGGGACCAAGGCATTGCTATAATTGCAAAAGCACTGAACACCAGTTCAGAGTTTGCCCAGAACCACCAACATTGTTCTGTTACCGGTGTGGAAAACCGGGGCTCACGTTTAAAGAATGCTCCCGTTGCAAACCGGGAAACGCCAAAACGGTCGTGTAAAGCACCCTGTCGTATCGACCGTTAGTATTACCCCAAGACAGGGAAATACATTGGAATTGGCTACCCCGGAACCTAACCCTATCTGGGATAGGTTGCAAAACACTCTCAGTCCTGGTCGAAAGATTACTTTCTACCTAACGATTAAAATCGGAGGACGTTCGATCAAAGCGTTAATGGATTCTGTCGCGACTCGTACCTTTGCAGGTTACAGAGGCATCGAGTTGCTCAGGAAATCAGACATTAAGCCGATCGATTGTCCAGGTAGAAAGGTTCTGGTTGCCAACAGACAGATAGAAATCATTCGACAAATATCGATGACACCTATCTCGTTGGGCGGCAAGACCATTCTCGTGGAAACTCTATGGATGCCATCTTTATCGGAAGATTTTATCATAGGGATCGATTTTCTACGAGAAGCAGGAATCGTGGTCGATTTCTTTGGGCAAGTCTGGTATTTTCGAGACCAGCCTACGGAAATGTTCTCGTTTGCTCCCGTTGAAACCATCCATCACTTAACAGTGTTAAATGGTCTCAAGCTCCCGAAAGAAGATGAGCAGTGTCGTCTACAGGAACTGTTAGACAAGTACATTGCTCCGCCTCCTTCTTTGCTCCCGTTGTCAAAGCTCCCGGCTCATGTTATTAATGTGGGCGCTCACGATCCTATCAAACAGAGGATCCGTCCTATGTCTCACCGCAAGAAAATGGCGATATGGGCGGAGACTGATAGTATGCTCTCGAATAGAATCATAGAACCATCCGCTAGCGACTGGGCCAGCCCGGTTGTCATGGTAAAGAAAAAGGACGGTACACTAAGATTCTGCGTTGACTTTAGACAAGTCAATGCGATCACGAAAAAGGATGCCTATCCCTTACCGAATATGGCGGTCTTGCTAGATGAGTTGCGCCATGCGAACTATATCTCTACGCTTGACCTTAGTAAAGCATATTGGCGGGTAGGGCTAGCTCCTGAAAGTCGTATCGAAACAAAGTATACCGTCACGGAGCAAGAATGCTTGGCAGTCGTGTGGGATATCAAGAAATTTCGTGCATACGTGGAGGGATACAAGTTCACGGTCATCACCGATCACAGCAGTTTACGCTGGCTTCATAATTTGAAGGACCCTGGTGGTCGACTTGGTAGATGGGCTCTCGGACTGATGGAATATGATTTTGAGATAGTACATAGGAAAGGTGCACTACATCATGTTCCAGATGCGCTCTCGCGTGCTCCCGAAGGCGGCGCTGTTCTCGCGACGATGACCACGATCACGTCTACGAAAGATCGCTGGTATATCAGATAGAGAAAGGCAATACGTCTTGCTCCCGGTAAATACCCCAATTGGACTATTGATCATGGTCAGCTGTATTTTCATCGTAGAGGACATTTAGCCTCTGCAGAGAATATAGATTTTGATGCATGGAAATTAGTCCTACCAAGGGAATTACGATCTCGTGCTTTGAGAGAATGCCACGATGACCCTCAGGCGGGACATCAAGGCGTACTCCGAACTTATGAACGATTGGCAGTAAGATACTTTTGGCCAATGATGTATAAAACCGTAAAATACGTCAGCCAATGTGTCACCTGTCAGCGTTGTAAAGTGGAACAAAGGGCTCCCGTGGGTTACATGAATCCCAGAAAATTCATGGGGCTCGTATAACGGCGGACATTATGGGTCCGTATACGAAGAGCCAAGCCGGTCACAAATATATCTTGGTAATACAAGATACGCTCACGAAATGGGTAGAAATAGCTCCCTTGAAGAATGCGACAGGTAAGGCTATCTGTGAAGTTTTACAAGAAAGAGTTATACACCGTTGGGGTGTTCCCCATGAATTGCTCACGGACAATGGGACCGAGTTCAGAAACAAGGACCTGTTGTCGCTCTCGGAAGAAACGCAGATGAAGTTATCGACGACTCCGCCGTATCATCCTCAGGCTAACCCTACCAAACGGGTTAATCGGAGTATCAAGATGATGGTGCGTGCGTTTCTTGATCTCGACCATAGAGAGTGGGATAAGTATATGAGTGAAATACAATTCGCTTATAATACTTCGTACCACAGTTCTCTTATGGCAACCCCGGCATTCGCAAATCTTGGGCGAGAATTAGAATCGAAAGGTTCTCTCCAACGAGATTTGACGAAGGATCTCGAAACTGTTGAAATCGGGTCTGAGGAGTGGATTGAACACATGAAGTATCATGACGAACTAAGACTAGCTTTCCGGTTTGCTCTCGATGAGGCTAGTGATCGACAAGCTGAACAGTACAACCGAAAACATCGAAATGTCGAATTCGAAGTTGGTCAGTTAGTACTGGTGCGAAATCGAGAACTACCCAAAGCCCAAGCGTATCGAACGGCCGCCTTGAACAAACCATTCATGGGGCCGTGAGTTATAACGCAGAAGCTATCGAGGACAGTCTATCGATTGTCCGATCTCGGCGGTAAGGATAGAGGTAAACTATCAATAGTTGACCTCAAACTTTATCGTGACCCAGGAGGAGACGAGGAGATGAGGAGAGAGGAGCGACCTGAGAATTGACGATTGTTAAGTTTCGGGTCGAAACTTCCGCGGGAAAGGTGGTGTAACGAGATTTGGCAGATCTCGCGCTCCCGAAAATAATTAGAGGTCTGGTCTGAGGGGTTTTATCGACTAAGACGCTAATTAAGACCACCGGTTTGTGAGTGGCCTCGGTAGTGACATCCATTTTCGCCTGAATGTCAGTGTTGACTTGGTAGACATCCACCACGAGTGGATAATCCGGATTCCTACCCCGGCTACGACAGATTCGTATCCCCTACTTCGACACTCCCACCGGAGAGTCGCATCGAGGTGTGCGCACAGATGGTCGTATGGAGTGGGTCAAACGGGAGTGGGGATAGAGAGTCCATAAAACTGGTGATCGCTGGCATCTCACTGCCAGTCGTCGGCCGGCTCTCGGGCTGGCTGATGGCACCAGGACTGGTGACGAGTCCGTGGTTGGCTTCCGATGAAGCTAGCCGACTCCTTGGTGGAGTGGCTGGTGACTTGGTGATGTCGACATGCTCTATGGAGGGAGCTGGATTATCATTGGTGAAGCTGGCATGACTCCTTGGTGGAGCTAGCCGACTTAGACGATGACGCCGACTGGGTCCTAGGCTGGAACTAGTTGATGTCACTGATGAGTCCAACCAAGCTCCCGATGCGTGGTGCATGCTCTCGGGGGTGATTTACGATGTCGCTATGCTGTATAGGTAGGACGTTGTATATCACTCGCTCTCTCGCTCTAGTGTGGTTACTTACTGTCAGGGTAACCTATAATCGAGTAGTCAGATGCAAAGAGTGGTCCGGCGTAAGACCAGCGTGGCTGCGGATGGACTTTATGTTCGACTACTTGATGCACTAGAGTGAGTAGGCAATAGAAGGATATTTGGTAAAGCCGGTGAGGTACGAATATCCTCGTTCTCGTATTGACTTAGGTTGTGCGAGTGAGTTAAATCAGGGTTAATGTTCACGGTAATAACCGCCGCCGCGGGGTGAGGTTATTACGCTCCCGGCCAATACTAAAAACAATATACATTTTAGTAATGGTGCCAGAGTGACGTTTTGGAACTAATATGGTGGACCGCGCCCTTCTACCATTTTCTTACTGAACGAGTCGCTACCGAAATGGCCGTCGGCGGCCATTGCTCCCGATACTACCCCACGGTCTGTTGGTTGCCGTTATACCAAAAAAATCCCTCAGCGGTAAGAGAGAAGGATGGGGAGAAATCCTCGTTGACCCCATAGTAACTGAGGCTTCTACTTTATCGGTGGAAAAATTAGTTACAAAATATATGATAAAACTTACTTGTTGGTTTCTAAGACTGGGCGCACTACAGCTGATGGACTGAACGATGAGTGATGCTTAGTCTCTGTGCACGAGAATATATACTAAATCTCAGGTCACCCACCAACGAAAAAGTTCCTTTTCCTCTCTTTACTGAGAGTGGGGGAACGTTGTGATTGGTTAATATTTTGTGGGAGAAGAAAAAACAGGTTATGATTATCCCTACTATAAATTTTTTTAAGAGTGGAGGAACGTTGTGTTTGGTTGATATTTCGTGGGAGAAGGAAAATCAGGTGATGCTTATCCCGACTAAAAATTTTTTTTTCTTAGAAAATAGTTTTTACGTTCTATTATTCTAATCTCTTAATTTTTTAATCCTTTAATCTTTTTTCTGGAATTTATAACAATAGATGTGAAAAATATTCTTTTGAGAAAAGCTAATAATTCCTGTTTGAACATGTTTTAGTGTAATTTCTAAAATTTAATTTTTTAATTCATTGTTGTAAGATGATTTATCAATTTTTTTATAACAATAAAATCTAATCGGTATTTTTTTTTATTTTTTCCTGTTTAAACATGTTAAAACTTGTTGAAACTTGTTAATTATTTTTGTTTATTATTTTATATATCTTATATTTAAAGGAAGAAAGGATAATTCTAAAAAATTAACAATTTTTAAAAATTTGGTTTTGAATCGTTTATTCATTAATAAATTCCAATTCTCCATTGTCAGTTCCTTCTTTACATTTGAAACAATCTTTTTCTAGTACATAATAAGATAATCCAACTCCATTTTCACAATCATTTTGTATTGGATGTTTTTTACATCGTTTTAATTTTGAAATTGTTGGATTTGAACGTTGTTCTACTGATTATTTTTCCCAAATTTCATCAATTTGATGTGATGCAAATTTTATAATAGCCATCACTGAAAGTGCAGCAATATCTTTTTGTGTTAATTCAGTTATATTCTCAACTGCACGAAAATGTAAAGGGGATTTTTTCATGTTGGCTCTTGTTGAAAATTTTTTATTATACCAGTAATTATATCTCTGTGCATTTTCATATGCACAATTGTAAAAACTGCATAAAGGATGTGAATTCATATGTCGTATTGCTGGATGTTCCATCTCTAATATTTTTATATCTGGACATCCCAGGTCTTTCAAATTGAAAATTGTCATTGGATTAAAACGTAAAATAAATGTTAACCCTTTTTTTCTATCTTCGCAGCACGACAAATAATAATTAAACTCCAACCAATTTTCAATGATTATTGTGTTGATATTTTGTTATTATATTGATCATAACCAGCTTCCCAAGATATCCCATGATAATTTTTTTCACAATTATTCACAGTTTTTTTATTCTCCTGTTATATGTGATTTTTCTGAAGGTAGTTTAAATATTTTTATAGTTGGTGAAGATCTTAAATTTATAGGTTGGATAACTAACTCTTTTACAACAAATAAACCTTGAGGTTCGTCCATGAAAATCAATTAATGCTATTTATTTTGTTTTTAATAATATATCAACAGCTGGCTCAGCAAACTCAGCACACAAGCTCAACAACAAACAAAGCTCAACTCAGCTCAACTCCAACTCAAATACCAGTGACCAGTTCTAAACTGATGATATTCCTTTTTATACCTCTGAATAACCACTCCCTCTTTTCACTCCTCCATTTCTTTTCGCCTTTTACTTACTCACTTGTTTTACAGAAACATCAATAAATGATGAAATAATGGAATTATTCACAATACTTCCTGTAATTTGTCTTGATGAATGCAAAGGATAATGATTCAATATAGTGGTGGTACTCCAGTTCGATGAATATACTATGTAGTCACTGTACGGCAAAACATTTTGCATCAGAAAAGGTAATCAATAAGGGGAGTTCATTTAATGATTGTTGTAGACATGGTAAAGTTAAATTAGATCCCTTGCCTGATCCACCATCAATTTTTAAAGAGTTATGTTTCTACAATAAATGAAAATGTTGAAGCATGGACATATCCTTTATTTTATCTTTATAGTACCACGGGCTGGCATGATAGAATCAGAATGGAAAATAGTGTCCGAAGAGTCACGAGAAATGCATACATTAACTATCAAATGGCCATTCGTGATGATTGCAATACGATTATATGATTATTCTATATTAAAATAAATACATTATCCTATATGAAAAAGAACAAGGTACTAATAGCTAACTTCATGTAACGCCGCTTTATTCGTCATTTCATTTGCTCACATTGGCGTACACACACATACATCCAACACATATCGATTTATATCGATTCATTATTTTAAAGCCGTGACCCACGCGTCAATAAAATGTTTACTACTATAAAATACACTACTATTTAATTTATTTATTTAATTATTTATTAATCAATATTCATAATATATATGAAAAGAATATATAATAAATCCTATATAGAATATTGTGGAATATTGAATGTTTAAGTTGAGCGTTTCTATGTGTCGGTATAGTTACCGTTGGCTCTTCCTGTTGAGTAATTGTGCGCACGCAACTGTCGTTTTTTTTTATTTTGCACTTGGGCATTTTCAATTTCGGTCTTTTTTGGTGATCTTAGCGTGCAAACAGTCGCATTTTTATTATTCATAAAAAATTAATTTATAAAATTAATTCGGTGCAACATTATCACTTATACAAAAATCAAATTATTACAATAGTTTACATATATTTCTAAAAAATATATTCACAATGTCTGAAATTATATTTACATCAGACGAAGAAGTCAAAGCTTTCCAACCTGAGGAGAAACAAATGTAAGTCGATGTATTTTTAATCAAATATTTAATCAAATTAATTTCGATTTGAAATTGATTTATAATTGATAATTTATAATTTTATTAATACCTATTATTGATATAATCATGACAGTCAAATCATTTAACATGTGGTTGAGGTTTTCGACCTAACCTCCATTTTTTTTTTCATCTTAATTATTTATTGATTTAATTAATTGATTGTGTATTTTTTATATTTGTGTATTAGAAATACAAATTGTCGATCAACTCCCCACAATTTTATTATTGTTTAATTCAATTGTATTTAATTCAGGTCAATAATAAAATGCTTTTGCCATGTGGCTGGTTAGACTTTTATCCATACACAGCTCAAGCATCATTTATTTAACATGACAAGAATTATAATTTTAGTTTTCATTAAATGAGATGTAATTATTATAATGATTATTATGTAAATTCAATAATTAATATTATTGTTTAACGAGATTTCTGAAGTCTGAGTAAACTAACCTCATTTTAGTATAATCATGCACTCTATTGTTTTATTGATTATATTTAATGATACAGTATATATATTTTTTTTTTCAGTGATTTAGTTGGCTAGGTAGAGTGTATTGAGGGCTTAAAAACTTTAAAGACCTCTTAAGGACATGTACTTAAATTCGTACTCCACAATGGATCCAAGTCAAGGATGAGAGTTTTAGTATGGGGCACTGCCCTCGCAACTCATTATGAAGAAAATATTAAATTAAACTCAGTAAGTTTTTTTTTTTCCATCATGAATTTTATATTTGACATTTAACTTGCTTTATTTTTTAATTTATATATAGACATATTTAATTGCTCTTTTCAGATCGTAGGAGATACTGGAGGTTTATTAAAAACCGCCAATACCCACTTCAGACATCCTAACGATAAAACATCGATTTGAGAGTTTAATGTACAAGCACATAGTACTTTGACTATTCACGGACAATATGACACTTTTGATAACCGAGTTATCGATGAATCGTACCAATCGATCCAACTAGATGATGTGATGCTTCATAATGGCAATATTGGTATGCTTGAAATTATTTTTTTTTGTCTATAATTTTTAATAATTTATTAAACTTAGTCACTTATTCTAATAATAATTATTTAATTTTATAGAAATTGAATGTTTTATAAAAAACGAATTTGTGACTGTCAAAACACCGACAACTACGTTTGGCCAGGGAGTTGTTGTGGATGGCCATGACAGACTAACTGTACATATCATCAAGTATGAACCCAACGCTTTCATATCTAAAGGTGTTCTCATTAAGTTGCGAGGTGTTATGAATAAACAAGGTAATACATAAATTATTCATTTATAATTAATATTCAGTAAATATATACCCATATTATGCCTGGTTTTTTTTTTTCTTGATGCAGTTGGTGGTTCCTTAAAAGTAATGAATATGGAGCATGTAAATATTGTCGACCAGACAAAAACGAGCTCAATCGAGTTAAGAAAGTCAATCCATTCGGTTTTATTAGAGCGTACGAAACGTAAAGACACTAACGATCATCCAGAAAGTCTTAAAAAAATTAATGCCACAGTACCACCAACATCAGAACTTCTTGCTAAATTAAAGCAAGATAATATAATTAAAATTAAATTTATTAAACCATCATCTCGCACTATTCGTTCAGGAACACCAGCTGTTGAAAAAATAGTAACACCAACTGATAAACAAATAGTAACACCAGCTGATAAACAAATAGTAACATCAGCTGATGAAGAAGAAGAAACACCAGCACCAAAGTTAGTTCGTGAAGATAAAAAAACCATCAATGAAGTGAACGTCGAGCAGCAATGTGTGACATTGCTGATTCCAGCATTTCATCTGATAGTAATAGTGATGATGATGATGGTGAAAAATCAACCCATGATAGTGATATTGAGGAGATTGATTCCTCAGATGATGAATCACACCTTGATAAGTCAAATTGTGATACTGTTGTTGAGAAGCACTAATAAATGCTAATAATAAGCAACATTTGTATTGGTATAAGTAAGAATTTTGTAATAGTCACGTTACTATCTACCTATGTCATTATGAAATCCTAATTGATTTGACAATGCTTAATATAAAATTTTTTTATTAAATTAGATGATTGTTATATATTTTATAAAAAATGATAATTTACTTTTCTTTTGTTTTTTATAAACTTTGCAAAACTTTATAAGGTTTCGCAAGATATCAAGTTTAGAAAAACAAAAAAAATTAATTGTTATTTTATCTGAATTATACAACAATCCTGATTGTCAACAATTTTTTGTTGATAATTATAATAACAATCGACCATCTAATTTGTTTGATGAAAAATTTTTAAATTAATGACTATCATAACAGTTAGAATTCAGTTTGTTACAGTTAGAGTTGTTAGATATATCTTTGATATTTTCATTTGCATCGATATATCTATTGATAAATTCATTTCTTGATATATTTAAAAATTTATAATTGTTGTGATTGTGATAAAGTCATAGTTTATATATATTTGAGATAAATCTATACCACGATGTTTTTAATAAATTTATAATAATGATTATTATAACAGTTGAAATTGCCTGATTACATTGTTGGATATATTTTTAATATATTCATATGCAAAATGTAATATATTGATAAATTCATTTTTTAATATAATTATGGAATTTTCAATTGTTGTCAATCAGTCATAGGTAATATACATTTTAGTTTAAATTATATGACGATATTTACTATAGTGATTATCGATAGAAAGGGGTTGATGTCAGGACTGCTATATATTTTCATGAACAATACTTTATTAATTTAAGTTACTTTTTTTGTTTTTAACTTAAAACTACTTGTAAAGTTCTTGCTGGATTATTGTCATCCATTTTTTTAAATTCTTTATTACTTCAAGCAGTTGAAATATTTAACCATAAGAATGTCAGAGTGATTTCATTTGTCTTATTGATTATTTGTTCTTGCAAATAATTATAATAATGACATATTTTAGAAGCTACAACTGTTTCCCATGTGTTGGACTGTAGTCATTAATAACGATTTAATTATAAATTATTCATCCTGCTCCACTAGCTATACAATCCATAATTTTTAAAACTTAATTATTTATTCGGAGCAGTTAATTGACTGTCATATTTACATTTGGATAATTCACCATAAAGAGCGTAATGATTTTGTTGTTGGGTGAAATAGACACATTGACCGAAAACACAGCTGTCATTGTCTTACCAAAAAACCAACCAACGATGAGAAGGGTGATAAACCATTAAGTTATTAAAAATACAATTTATTCAGGTAACTTGTTTAATTCTTAAATATAAAATAATAATTTTAATAATTTGCATTTGATTATGTTTTCAATAGAACTTTTTTTATTGTTTCAGGTTTCAAGGACGTTTACTGCAAGATTACCAATTCTAACCTAAAAATTATCAACAACATACTCGAGTGTCATATTAATTGTTTTTTTTTCTTCTTTTTAGTGTAAAAAAAAGTGTAATAGCCAAAATTATTTTTGATATCAAACAGATACATATAAATTAATAAGATAATAACAGATACGCAAATTACAAATCACTTTATCATACAGATTCAATAAATCTTTAAATTGTCATCATACATACGAAATAAACTAATAATAATTACAAGTAATTTCATCGAGTTTGTGTCAATCATTTGACTATTAAAATAAATTAATTGTTTATGTCAATATAAAAGAATATTTATATTTTGATAAATATTCATATTAAGTTGGAATATAATAGTTGGTTAATAGGACCATTTGTCAAAACCACCATCGTTGTGTTACACGGTAACTAACGACTAATAAATAATTTTGTTGTTCAAGATATCTATCGGATACAAACAAATTGCATCACATAATAACAGATACATAAATTCTAAACAACTGTATTATATATACACAGTAAATCTTCAAATATCGTCAGATATAATAAACTTAAAACTTATGTTATTGCAAGTATACCAGTAAATTGATTACTTGTTTTTGTTAATCATAAAAAACAGGAATAATAAATAAAAATAAATAAAAATAAAAGTCCATATTTTCTTGCTTAATTTTAATAATTGAAAATTTATTTAATAAATAAACAAAAAAAAAAAAAATTAAAAGTATTTATCAGTCTTTTCTCCTATTATTCGTTTCATTTAATATTATTTAAATATTTCAATATTTTAGCTTATTAACCGGACAGTATCACATATAAATTTTATTATCACTTTTTAGATGGGTAAACGTAAAATCATACGGTCGTCAGAGGAAGAAGCAGAGCTTCAACGACTAACTAAACGAAGAAAAATTGCAGATAGAACAGCTACTCGCGAAGCAACTCGCAATGCTTTTGGATTACCAGTTCCGTTATTTGCAGACACAACTTCTCACATAAAAATACAATCACAAGACGCACAGATTATGAAAGAGTATGATTTAATAATTTGGGATGAAAGTCCAATGGCACCAAGATATTTTATGGAAGTGGGTGATAGAATTTTTAAATATTTGATGGATAACGATTTGCCATTCGGTGGCAAAGCAATGTTGGTTGGTGGTGATTTCCGGCAGTTACTTCCTGTCAAAATGAATGCTACTCGGACTGAGTTGGTAAATGAGATGGTGTTTTGAATGATAATAATAGCAATATATTGGCTCCAAAACAATGTGTGGCTGAAAGAACTGAAGACATTGTAGAAGTAATTTTTGAAGAGCTACTTGATAATTAAAGATTTAATGAACTCACAAAAGTTGCTGTATTGTCAGCACAAATTTGTTGATGTCGATGAAATAAATAGCCGAGTTGTAGAATTACTAGATAATAGAACTGAAAAAATTTATACTAGAGTAGATAGTACAGAAAAACAGTATCAGGTAGAAACTTCAAACTACAATATAGACTTTTCGTTTCAATTATCACTAAGCTGTGACGAAACTTTCTATTTCTATTCTATTCTGATTCTCACGGAGGTACTCCCTCAAAAAAATTTAGAAAAAAAAAAAAAAATCCTAAGGAACACTTTAATGTTGATTCCGAATATCTGAATTATTGATAGACTTTTGATTTTTTTGGCTTACTTTCTGAATGAAATAATTATCTATATTGTGAATTTTTTTGAATTTTTTTCTTGTTTGCTTTTTTCGAGATATTTACTGTCAAAGTTGAAAACTTTAACACACAAGGTATACGCGTTACCTCATGTTTTAACGAATAACTTTTTTTTGTGTTGATTTAAAACTGTACATTTACTATCAGATTGTAGCCCTGGACAAGACAAAATTTTGATAATTATTTCAATTTTTTCTTCTTTTTCTTTTAATAAAATAAATATTTAACTTTTAAACTGTTAAATTTTGCTAGATGCGCGGCACACTGACATAAACACAAGCATGGTTTTGGCGTACGATGTAAACTTTGTTTGCTAGTGTGTTGCCGCGCACACACATACTACTAAAGAACTTGGTTTTTTCATCAGTGGCGCCACAAAAATTTCAGGACACGGGAATAAAAAATAGCGTTATTAATATACGGGCCCTTCGTGGCATAAAGATTGGTACGGCGATGGGACTTGGAATCAACCTTAACTGCAACTGGCAGTTGACTACTTTTTTTTTATTAGCTGAATTATTTCCTTAGCTATTTGCCACAGTTATTACGATTGAGCGAATATAGCTCAAAAATTTGAAAAGATTACCAATCGATTCGTTTGGTTTCATTCTTTCTTTAGCCATTTGCCAATAGTATTCAAATTTGTTATAAAAAATGTACCTAGAGGAAGAATGACGAAATGAATTACCTAGTAGTGTCAATTTATTTCCCAGCCATTTTCCACTTCCATTTTATTCAATTTGACAAATGTAGCTCAGGGATTCATTCAGATATTAATAATATTTATTCAGTTTTATCTTTTTCTCGGCCATTTGCCAATAGTATTCCCATTCCATTATGGCATATATAGCGAAGTAAAAGATGGAACTCAATACATAAATATTCACTGTACATAATAAAAAAATGGAAATAATATTACCAAAAATAAAATCAGTTTATTGATGTAAAAATAAAATTTTTCACTTTAATTTTTGTATTTTTCGTTTAAATATCGAAAAAATTACTGACTCGTGATAAGAAGTAATAAACATTTATTAATGATAATTAAAAGATATTTATCAGGTGTAATTCATTAAAAGTATCGATGATTGAAGACGTTTAACAGATGTAATTTGAAGAGATAATAGAGATTGTGAAAATTAATTATTTTCATAGTCTTGCTATCTCTTTCTAGCAGTTTTAAAATTTCCGAAAAATTATAAGTTGAACTGAAAAAAAAGATGCTAGATTGCAAGAAATATATTATTTCATTCTATTGATACGTTTCCCCAACAAGTTTTCGTCTTTTTCTTCATTATATTGTCATCGTGTTTTATGAATTATAAAATGTTCGAATAAATTATAGATTAGATTCGATTGAAATTCTATATTGTCTTATATTACATATATACCTAAGGCACATTGTCTTTTTCAAGACAATACTATTTGTTATTCATTATTAAAGAATTAACTTGATAAATCGCTAATGAAATGAAACAACGTCGTCAATATAATGCACCAGTAATAAATTAACATGGTCATTTGCTGATCGATGCTTTCTAATAATTGAAAATTCTTTCATAATAAGTAATACTTTTATTCAATTTTTTTTATTTATCTATTTCATTAGGACCACGAGGTGCTGTACAACCACAACATTAAGTTGCTGCACCAGCAGTCCAAGCTGCTTTGTGACCACTACATGCTGGTGTATAATCACAACATCAAGCACTTGCAAATTATTCATACCGAGAACTTATAGGCAGTTTATTTACCTGGCAGTATGCTTCAGGCCAGACATTGTATACACAACTGATTACCTAAGCCAATTTAACAACAACTATCAACAAGAACTTAGAACACTGGCTCGCAGCCGAACGAGTCTTGAGATACATCAAAAGCACTCAAAAACTTTGTATGAAATACAACAAATACAACGACAAATTACAAAGATTCGTTGACTCCGATTGGGGTAGTTGCATCGAGGACAGAAAGTCACAAACCGGGTACATATTCACACTTGCTGGTGGAGCTGTCACCTGGGAATCAAAGAAACAAAGCACTAAGGCACTATCATCCACTGAAGCTGAGTACATGGAGATGACAGGAAATTCCTCCAAGAATTATATCAACAACAACAACATGAAATAACAATAAACAACGACAATCAAGGTTCTCAAAAGCTGGCTGATCACAAAATTTATCATTGAAGAACAAAACATATACGTCATCACTTTATACGTGAAGCAATTAACAACAAGTTCATAAAATTGAATTATCAACAATCAGCAGAGTTAATGGCAGATGCCTTAACCAAAACATTATCAAAACCAAAGCACCAAAAGTGTATCAGTCAATTTGGTATAACAGATGATTCACAACTCACAATCGTTTAAGGGGGAGTGTTAGAAGTCACACTATGGCCCTGCGGAAAGGGCACCCAAATTCTACAGATACCACACTGTACACTCACAACCAATCACAATACACGCATACTATTCATACACACCAATCATCTAACAGATTTACCTGGTAACATGTAAAACCTAACCTACTACAATATATAATAATTATTACCAATGTAATGAGTCGTGTCACGTGTCAATTATCAAATAACCCTTCCACTCTAACACAGGTTGATCCGGGTACTCTATTATTGAATTGTGTTTTTTTATTTAATTTATTGAATAAATTAATGTTTTTTTTTTTTATTCAGTTAATGCATCAGCACTATTGGCAACATCTACGAATCAAGACCATCATCATCTGGAAACTTATTGCTTAATTCTAACAAAGAACACTAATATGAATTTGATATTGATTATCCACTTGGGAATATAAACAGACGCAAATTTCAAAGCAATTTGAAGCAGGGAAATCAACAGTATTTATAATCAAGAAAACGAGTTCATCCATCAATACTACGTGTCAAAAAAAAATTATCCGTAGTCCAGTAAATTCTGATGATGACTCATGTGATAATGTAATTGAGTTGGCTTCACACTCAATTGTAAATGAAGACAGTTGTAGTTATCAAATATACTGTGATGGTAAGCATTTACGTTCATCTGAGAGCAGAGATCTATTTGACGATTATTGGGTATATGTTTCTTTCAATTTTTTTTTTTCTGAACATTTTCTTTTTTTTTCTTGCACTTAGATTTAAATGCGTTTCCTGATTAACGACACAAAAAAAATTTGATAATTTTTTTTTCGGTTTTTTTTTTTGTTTTTTTATATTTTATATTGTTACAAGTGCTGTAAAACATTATTATTACCATCCAAGTTGAAATGTCTATTAAATTAACTGTATATAGAAAATATAATTCATGATCTATATTCATGAATAACAACACTTTTTTTTTAGTTTTAACATTTTTTAGTGATCGTGTCTCATGAGTGTTTGATCGTACCCATGGTAGAAGTACTACAGGTATGGCAGTAGTCCATGCTTTTTTCGTCGCGTTCTGCGCAGCCTTATTTTTTCAACCAATCAAGAACGCGCCATCGAGCTGTTTTGCTTTTCTTTCTAACACGCAATCTCTATTATAAGATCCTCTCTCTCTAACATACTGTTTTGACAACTATTTTTTATATTGTTGTAAATACTAATAAATATATGTGGAGCATGTTTATAAAAAATCAAAAAAATAAAAAAACCAAGACAGTTTAACAAATAAATTATAATATTTTCATTGTTGTTTTTTTTGATGCCACAAACAATAGAGGTTGTGTTGTATTTATTATACTTGGATTCATTTATTTAATATAAATAATTAATTTTTATTATTGATGTATGTGAATCATTATAAAATATACCAAATCTAGTTGAATAAATATGATAACTTTTGGAAAATTTAAAAAAAACTTGAAAATTTTCTTAACAAATTTGTATCGCGCGCGCATAAAGTCTTCCATTTTTGTGGCGAGAAGGCGACCTTTTGATTGGTCGATTCACAGCGGCCAAACCAGGCTGCGCACTGCCATACCTGTAGTATTTTTACCATGATCGTACCTAAGTTGATAATTATTGAATAGGCAAATAACAATAATGCTGATAGAATTATTAGTAATTAAAAATTCCTTATCATCTCCATTGTCACAGCATGGTGTTGAGGCAATGTTTACACTTCTGCTTGTTCTTTATGTAATAAAAAAAAACCTGTCGTCAGAATGCATACTCATAGATTGTGATCAACGAATAGACCATTGCATTGAAAAGTCAAGGAAACTTTACGATGAGTGGAAAAAATTAAACAGCAATCTTACAAGAACGAAATCTACTACACAACAAAGAAAAGAAAAATTATTTGTTAGTAAATTAACAAATATTTTTGACATTGCTCATAAAGATGCAATGAATTTATTAAGTCCAGATCAACAGCAGTTTTTCGAATCACAACGTCAATCAGCACGACGTGGATTTATTCCAACTAATTACAATGTTGAAAAAATTAAAAAAAAAATTGATTTGGACGCTGGGGAATCGTATGAAGCATCTAAATCCCATACAAAAATCATGAAAGGTAAGTTAAATTTCTCATTGAATCGTCTTAAATTATTATCAAAATATTTCAATTGATTGTTTTATTCAATAATTAAATTTAAAAAATTATAAATTATACATTTCATTTTTATTTTTTTTTTTTAAACATTTCAATACCATGTGAATATAATTTTATATAATAGATTTATTTCAGAAATAGTCTATGGGGGAAATTTATTAATTAAAAAAGACACAGGTAACATAATTCAATAGTAATATAATGCAATAATTTTTCAAGTATAGAATAAGTATTTTCTGATCTATTTTTATATTTACAACTTTTTAGATCTTCAACAAATGCTAACTCGGTTAGAATCAAGTGAAATTTTTGATAGTACCTCTGACAATTTGGAGAATTCTGATTTAAGTGAGGAGAAATTCGGTCCGGACTTCAATTCAGCTGTGCCAAAAAAAAAAAATTAAAATAATTTCTAAAATGAAGACACCAATTCTTGCCAGTGCATTGGATAGAACAGCAATTACAGATCATAATGCAAATTTTATAATTGCCGCAACTGCCATTAGTTTAGGACATGATTTGGACAATATTTCTTCAAGTTCGAGTACTGTTCACCGTGAAAAAACATTTGCAAACTGCATCTAATTTAATTATTCATTTTGATGGTAAAATTATAGAGGACTTGGTCAGACGTGAAACAGTCGATAGAATTGTTGTTGCAGTATCTGATTCAGGGACGAGTCATGTACTTGATGCACCAAAAATTGAAGGTGGTACTGGTATAAACCAAGCAAAAGCTGTTGTAGAGACATTGAAAGATTGGGGCTTGCTACACCTTATGAAGAGACTTTGTTTTGACACTACAAGTGCTGACACTGGTAAATATTCTAATAAAAAACCTTATTGTTATTATTATTGTTATTACTTTTATATTATTGATAAATCTCAAATTTTATGAAAATTTCATTTTAGCTTGCTATTTCTTGCCCAATTTAAAAAAATTTGATAAAAATAAAAATCCAGAGGATATATCAATCGAATTTAGTTTTGGGCATAGAAAATTTATATTTTTGTTTTTATTATACATTGGATATAATTGACATTTTTAGAGAGAAATAATGGAGCAGTTGTTTTAATTGAAAAAGCGATTCAAAAGAATTTGCTTTACTTACCTTGACGACATTATATACATGAAATTTTATTGAAGAGTGTGATTGAAATTAATTCTGAAAATAAAACTGGGCCAAACGTAGTGCTTTTCAATAAATCTCAAAAACAATAGAAGCTTATAGATCAATCTAAATATGAAACTGGTTTAAAAGATAAAAAATTGGTTGAAATTATGGGAAGAAATAAAGATGAAATAATTAATTTTATTATCAAACAATTTTAGATAAAAATTCAATTTTAATTCCGACGGATCGAAAGATCTATCTTTTTCTTCTATTGTTGGCCGGTTATTGATACATTATTATTTATTATTGATCTTATTTTTTTCTATTTATAGAATAATAATCAATTACGAGGAGATTACCGTAAGCTCTTAAAATTTTAATAGTCAAAACGGAAAAAAATATCCAAATCAAACAATAATCTATCCAGAAAAAGAAAAGTATTCGATAGTTGAGTATCGGCTCCTTGTTTTGGCTGATGCAACAATTTTCCGATTTCTAAAGAAGAAAGTATCGACACTTCGATTTCGATACTTTTCTCAAAAATCGGAGACCACTAAAAATTTCATAATAATTGATTATTTTTTGAGTATTAAACAATAATGATGACTGATTATTTGATAATCGTGTACTGTATTACTTCGTGTACTTAAAAACCTATCGTATTTCATTTATTTAGACTTTTCCGACCGTAATATTATTCAATTTGGTTATTCAATTTTGTATTGAAATCGAGGTACACCCGGCTTATTTGTTTTATATTTTTCTTTGTTAAATTAGGGGTGAATCCGGTAGTTCGCATTTGAATTATTATTGTTATTATTTGTGAAACTCCAACTCAATGTGGAAAGTATACAATCATAACAAAAAAAAAACCTAGTTTTTTTTACAAAAAGAAGCGTCAAGTAATCGAAATCGTTTAGCTATTTCAGTTTTTCAATACAAAAAGATGTTGTACTAAAAAAAGTCAAGAATTGAATATATTTTCAATGCATATAATTAAGTCTTAACTGTCGGCAAAATTTTAAACTTGACCCCACCTGGTTCAATATATGTGTTACGTCTTGGTATCAATATAATAAATAAATAAATAAATTAATTAAATATTTAGTAAATTCAAGGGCGTATAAAATATTGAGTAAGCATATAACTTTTTTCCTTTTTATTTTTTAAATTATTTTTATTTATTTTAGCAAAATCAACATTTTACCTTTTTCTCATATATTATTTTTTTATTCGAAATTATTTTTGCAAACCATAATTCAAAGTCACCTTTGCAACTAGATATTTTACATCCGTTAAATTTACTAAATTGTTATAAATAAAATCTAAACAAAAAAAAAAACACAGTTTTTTTTACAAAAAGGAGCGTCAAGTATTCGAAATCCCCACTAATTATGTGATTATAGTAATTTTATTTTATATTGAAATTTATAAATTTTTAAGATACAAAAAGATATAATACCAAAATAAGTCAAGAAGGAAATATTTAACGCATATAATTAAGTCTTAATCTTTGACAAAATTTTATACTTGACCCCACCCGGTTCTTCCCAAATAAAATTTAAAGCCTACACACGTCTCGACAACAGAATTAATGGTATTTTCCAATTATCCCTTCACATTTTATCTAGGCTTAGGACTGGCAGCGTACAATCTTGTTAACTTGCCGGCATGTTTAAAAATATATATATATATATATATATCTCTATATGTATGTGTAGACGTGCTTATAAGGTCCATTTCAGTCATTTATCCAGGACTTCGAGGACATTTCTGCATTTTGAGGACGGTCCTCGTTATTTTTTAGGTGACGACGTTAGTTTAAGGACCGTCCTCAAAAAAAATATTTTATTCTGGAATTATTTCAAGACCCTCCATTTTTTTCAATAATTTTCAGGGACGGTTCTCAAAATGCAGAAATGTCCTTAAAATGAACTATTGATAAAGGCATAGATTTTGAGGACAGTCCCCAAAAAACGTATTTAGTTTAAGAGCGATTTTGGGGACATTATTTGATCAGTCAGGATTTCAAACTTGTAAATTTCCAAAAGCTAGTTCTATTATTATGATTAATCCGGTATTACTTTTTAATTTTGATACAAATAATAGTTTTAAAATTATACTGGATTTTTCTCTGAAGTATTAGTTAAGAATATTATTTTAATATTGAAGAATTGAGTACAGATGTTACTCACTAATACCTGTATAAGTATATCAATTATTCGAGTCAATTAATGAGAATAGTAAACAATACTCCTAGCAGTTTTATTTTAAATATTCATATACGGATATAAAAGAAACTAAATTTTTTTTTTTTTTCAAATTAAGTCTTGAACATTGAGGACGAAAAAATGGAATTGATAGAAATGTCAAATAATAATCATAATAACTTGCTGCTTAGATTTTGATTAAAAATCTAATCAATCCACTCTCTCATTCCATTTTTTTGTACTCAATGATCAAGACTTAATTTTTAAATAGTGTTTAACTCGAAAATTGTTTGAAGACAGTTTTGCCAGAATACATGCTATTTTAGCATTATCAGTTTGTCACTATCTCAAACTGACAAAATTATTGTTTGATATAAGTTCTGTCAAAAATAATGAATATGATACAAGTAAGGGATATAAAATAAAATTTATAATAACTTGCTGCTTAGATTTTCATTGTAATAATCATTATATTTTATTAAATTAATTAAATTGCAAATTCGTAGTGAGTGTATATCTGAAAATGTACGAGATCAGTATTTTGAGGAGAATCCCTGAATTCGCTGTTATATTAATGGACTAGTCCTCAAACTAAGATATGCACAAATTTATATATTATACGTATGAACTGATGAATTTGTGCATATTGCAGTTTGAGGACAAGTCCATTGATATAACAGCGAATTCAGGGACTGTCCTCAAAATACTGCCCGACTAGAAATTTTTCTAGGGGCCTTATTGGGGCCTAAGTGGGTTGCTCCCTAATTGAGATTGGGTACCAACACCTCTACCCAATAGTGACCCAACTCGTTGATGTAACGCATGGCCTTCATTGGGTACTGAATTAGGGTAAAGATTGGTACCCAACTATTTTCCCAAATATTACCCAACTTTTTCCTGAAATTTAACCCAACTGTTCCCCAACTACCAAAAACAATTAGTTTTATTAAATGTTTCTGAAAAAATACACACATTTTTTATGATAATGATTGTATGAATAAATTTTATTTTACATAAATATTTTTTTATGTATTACTCTCTGTTACTTCGCGATTTATTTCTTGATATATTTTTTTTTCCCAGTCTCTTACATTATATAAAACTGATTTAATCCAGCTTAAAATCTCGATTTCTGATGGTACATTATCAGTATTAAATGTTTGAAGTATTCCTGCTGCAAAATAAATCATTAGAATTAGTTAAATCAAAGTCTTAATTTTTTTATTTATTTATTTGTTTTTTAATTTATTTTTTGAATAAATTATTGTTTAATTTTAACTTATTTCATACCTTTCAAACACTCGTAAAGTTTTGTTTTAACAAAAGAAAGCTTTCCTTTACTTTCAAGTACAGGTGATAATTGTTCTGCAACGCTTTTCTTCGAAATTTTACGAAATATAATTCCTATATTTCTACTTTTCACAAGCTTATGATCAATGCAGCGGTAAATGTCGTTTTTCTAAAACAAAATAGAATATTCGAGAATCAGTTACTATTGTATTAAATAAAAAAAGTTTTTTTTATTTTCTTAATTTACCATTGCTTTGGAATATTTATCATTTTTTAGATTGTTTTCTAATTGATGGAAATCTTCTATTGTTTCACATTAAAATTTCATCACCAATTCTGAATTCTGTATTCAACAAAAGACCTGTATTTATTGAAGATTTATTAGGAGAAATATTAAATGCTGTTTCGATACGTTGCAGTGTTATGTTTTCGTTCATATTTTGTTTTTGAAGTAATTGTATTTCTGTTTTTAAGCTGTAATATATTTTCCTTAATAAAGTTGGCATGTCGTCTGAAACAATAAAAAAAAATCAAATAATTGTCAAAATTTTTTCGTAAATTTGTATACACAAAAACAAAAAACAAATTAATTACTCTCATTGTCAATTTCTTCATCAACAACTGATTTTCGATTCATTGTCGAAGATGGAGATGGTAATGTTGGTGAACTTCGTCCATGTAGATTGGATTTAAATTTCACACCATTTGATTGATTCAAATATTTTGAAGAATATGGTGTTTGGAAATTGAGATTATTGTCATAGGAATGTCTACCAGGTATTTCTCGTGAATTTTGCATCAGCAATTTTTTTTGTTTCAATCTATCAGTCGATAAATTTTCTTTTTTCATCAAAAAATTATTAGTAGACTTATCATTATTATTTTCATCATTACAAAAACGATCGTCATTATCATGTGTGTAACAGTAATTTTTTTTGTAATATTGATTTTTTTTATGACCTTCTTCAGTTATTACTCTTCTTTCTGAATTCGATTTTGGCAATTTCTTTTGTTGTTTTGATTTATTCGATAATTCATTCTTATCATATTTCGATGTACTATTATTATCATCTCTATTATCATTATCATCAACATCACCATTATTATCATTATCATCAACATCACCATTATTATCATCATCATCAACATCACCATTATTATCATCATCATCATCATCATCATCATCATAATAATCATCATCATAATTATCATAATAATCATCATCATCATCATCAACGTCACCATTATCATAATCATCATCAACATCACCATTACCATCATCATCATCATTATTATCAGAAGGATAGTTATCATGAGAATATATATTATCTTCATTGTCATTATTTTTTTTTGTACAATTATTTATATGATTTTCTTCATCATCATTATTGATTGTATTGGATTTTTTAGTAGTGTTGTTTGTCTCATCATCTGTGTTCTGCACTTTTTTTCTTTTTAGTGGATGATTATTATCGATTTCACTATCTGAATCTGTAAAAATAAATCAACATCAAGGTTTTATTAATTATATTAGTTTTATTTCAGCAGTATCAATGTACTTTCAGAAGATATAACTTACCACTTAAAATCGTCTTTAAATTGTTATATTTTTTCTCGTTTTTTTGCACCATATCATTTTCTTGATCATCAGAATTAATCTTATTAACTTTCTTTTTCTTAAAAGTGCTCATTGTCTCTTTGTCATCTGTATTCTGCACTCTTTTTCTTTTTACTGGATGATTAATTTGATCATTATCGATTTTACCATCTGAATCTGTAAAAATGAACCAACATCAAGATTTTATTAATTATATTACTTTTATTCTAGCAATAATGATGTACTTTTAAAAAATATATTACCATTTAAAACTATTTTCAAATTGTTTCTATTTTTTTTTTTACATTTTTTCTCCAATGTTACTGAAACCTTGTTTAATTTTTCTCTTAATGTTAATGGTTTTGATTTAATGGTAGCCATTTGTTTAAAAACTTCAGTGTTCACCATTGATTGACTTATGCCATCTAATTGAACATTTGGTGAATGAGCATACTTTTCTTCTTCTAATTTCTTTGTTCTCATAATGGCATCTGAATAAATCTCTGTAAATTGAGAATTAAAAATATTATATCAGGAAGACAAGAAAAATAGACATAAATATCATGATTCAAACACATAAAAAACTTACTTGCACTGCCTCTTATTTCAATTGGATAGCTTGGCCATTCACCAAGTGGTGGATCACATCTTTTTCTCATGGTATCCAAAATTTGTAAATTTTTTTTATTGTACGGTGGTGGCATGAATTTACACATTAATTTTCCTTTATCCTGGTCAAAATCAACCCATTCTGATGGTGCAAAATCAATAGACAATGAATCCTCTGCATTCTCTTCAGGAAAAGTAAAAAGCTGATATCTAGTTACCATCTTAATCAAAAGCATTATAAATTTTTGTACGAAAATAATAACACAAAACAAATGACTGAATATTAAATCTTAAAACAACGATGAAAGAAAATAAATAATTGTCAACTGAAAGAAGGATCAGGAAATAAACATTTAAATAATAAAATATTGAAAAAATTAATTTTGAGGTTAGTAACATTGAAATAATAAGTCATAGATATTAAAATAATTGCTTACCTTCTGAGATTGATACTTTTTAACAAAGTATTGGAAAAAGTTATTAATTCAACACAAATAAATATATAAATTAAGTCTCGCCAAATCCAATGTAAAAAACATGAATGGTATATTGTATCACGTAATAGAATATTGTTTTTTTATTTTTTTGAGGGATAGTGTGCAATGTAAAATGGCGGAAAAAAAATGGATGGCTGGTCATGCGCATACAGTTGTGTCACGAAAATTTGAATAAATTAAATGAAATAAAATAAAAAACAATCTCTATGTATATATTTATTTCAAAGTTGAAATAAATAGAATGAATACTAGAACAAAAATAAAAAAAAAAAAATAAATACTTATATGTTAATTTATTCTACAATTAAAATATATAAATTTTCAAATAACTTTTTCTTGAATTTTAAAGAAATTAATATGTAAAATATAAATTAATATAAATCAAGATGTAGTTTATTGAATAATATAAATGATCATGTAATGCGTACATAATATGAATATATATATTCATTTTAAAAATCACATTCAATATCAAAGATTAAAATGTGTGAAGTAGTGGCATACCACATATTTTTTCAACATTTCTAGTACTAACATCCAAGACAACCATTTTCGTCCAAATATCTTGAAGTTCACATGTTAATAATTGTCTCTGTCTATTTTTTGTAACATTCCACATCTGAAGGTCTTTCGAGTTCAAACGATATGTTAGCATCGGTCCTGTTTTATGTAAAACTCTCCCTTGTAATTTGATAGATTGAACATTTCTATTATCAAGCATACATATTTTTTCAATTTCTAATATCGTTTCATCCAATAATAATACTGTATTGTTTGGAGATTTCGATGTTATAATTGATTGTTTAAAAACGAATTTTTTTATTCTAATAATTCCACCATTATTTGCTTTCAATTGTCTTTTAATTTGAATGGTCGGTGGAACAATAGCTGTTTTGTTATTCATCAAAAAAATTTCATGTAAGCGTCTACATACCTGCTGCAAAGGTCTTCTTCCATTTCTTATTTTTTTTTTAATTTTACCTAAGGTATTTTCAAATGGATACGCTGATATTTTCGTTAATGGACAATTCATGTTAATAACATCATCAGCAATATGTTTTAAACTGTGAAATGTGCCCACTAAACATTCGTTACCATAAAGATCTGGAGCTATTTCAGCAAAATTTTGTAATATTATTTTTGCTTCCTTTGCAAGTTGAACAGCTTTTCTCGATTTTAGTATACGACAAGCAACACTAAATAATAAAAAATGATTATATGCATCTGTTGTCAAGATTTTTTTAAAAATTAATGGCCCAGCATAATTGGCCAAAAAACTGAATTCGTTCGCTTTAAATTTAGAAATTCCAAGTGTTCTAGTTGTCCTTTGAAAATCAGAAGGAATTTGAGACTTCAATCTCCTCAAAAGAACATTAAGTGAGTTGAGGGTTTTTTCTTGCAGTCTTGATTTTCCACCAACCCAATAATTCAGTAATTTTTTCATTGCTCCAATATCCATCAAGTGCATCGAGTCCAAAACAAATGATTTGGCAAGATGGCCGACTGAACAAGTTGTCTTTTCGACCGGTCAAGTGATTCAATTAAACAATATTCATTTAGTGTAATACCATAATTTAAAATTATACTATTTTAGTTCTACTTTGTGACATATTAACTGAAAATTAACTCTAAATTAATTAAATCTGTGTTCATTGGATTTTATTTGCATTTTTTGAACTATTGTACATCTTGTAGGTTAGACCTAAATAAGTGATCATATAAAGTTGTCTCTGAATTATTCTATTAAAGTGTTTATTGAATCAAGAAGTTAATTGGACTATACTACTACTGTATTATCTTTAGTTATATAATAATCAAGTGTTTGTCACTGATTACTGATATATATTCTGCTTTTTATAATTTTTATACATGTGGGTGCTATTATTATTATTTATATTCATAATAATAATATTATATTAATATTTTTACGGCTGCCATTATTACTCTCTAGTTTGGTTTTCTTTACCGACAAATGATGCCAATCAATCGTTCACCTAATCGTCGTAGTGGCTCTTCTAGCACCATTGAGGATACTATCAAGGCGACATCTGATATGTCAGCTGTCCAGATGTCATCTGTCAAACGAGGTAGACCACCTAAAGATGACAAAGATAAAAAAGAGAGAGACAGACTTGGATCAACAAATAATAATAATGATATAATTAATCAATTATCTTCCCTTATTGATGATAAAAATTCATTATTAAAACAAGAGCTGATTGAACAACAGAAGAAGATATTAGATGACAACTATAATCAAATTAGGAATGAACATAATAATCTAAAACTTCTAATTGATGAAAAACTCAATGCTCAAGCTGAAAAATATTGTCAGCTACGCGATCATTTAACTCAACTAATTGATGATAAATTCAATAATCAAACTAACCTAAATGAAGAATTTAAAGCTGAGATTAACTTGTTAATTGATACCAAAATGTCTCAATTTGATAAACATGTCAATGAAATTTCTACATCAATTAATGGTAGACTTGATGCATGTGAAAGTAATATTATATTGTATAATACTGAACTACATGATATCACAACAAAGTTCAATGATCTTGATAAGATTTCTACACAACATATATCATCAGTTAATGAAGAGCTTGATATGAGGCTCAATTGCTTGTCTAATATCATAATCTCTGGTGTACCTGAAGCTATTGGAACCAACGTATCAGCTAACAACTGTAAAAATAGTGACACTGGTAAGATTAATGAATTATTTAAAGTTTTGTCTGCTATTAATCCTGAGTGTAACAATGCTAAATACTCATTTAACAGAATAGGTGTTCTTAATAATCTTAATACTAATAATTCTAATGATAATGGTACTGACAATAATAATAATAGTTCACATAAACCTCGTATGATTAAATTGCACTTTAATAATATGATGATGTGTGATCTTGTCAAACAGACATTCTTCTTGGCGTTGAAGTCAAAGAAGCTGTCAAGCTGGATGAATACCATTTACTTCAACATGGATCTAACGAAACTTCAACAGCAACAAAGAAAAGAACTTGTCCAACAACTACATGCATCACAAGACAAGACAAAGGTGGTAAAATTTATACAAGGGCGGTTCAAAATAGTACCAAAACGTCCATCCAGTCGTCAACAATAATCTCTTCTCCAACTTTAAAACCAGCACAATGTAATCCAGCCAGTGATATTTTTAATATCTATTTTCAAAATGCACGAAGCATTAACAACAGCAAACAGTTACAACTTTTCTCTTCAACATCTACAAGTGACTTTGATTGCATCACACTAGTTGAAACTTGGTTAAATAAAAATACATCATCGGCCCACTTCTTTGATCCTGATCTTTATGATGTATATCGTGCTGATAGGAGTGACCCCAATAAGTCACGTGGTGGTGGTACACTATGTGCTTTAAAAAAGTGTTTTACATCAAGCCAGATACTTCTACCAGACAATGTTAATAACATTGTAGAAATTGATACTATTGGTGTCTCAATTACCACTA